>NW_028176124.1:422500-427500 GCF_949987555.1 Borostomias antarcticus
CTACACAGCAGCCATTGAGGATGTTCCTACACAGCAGCCAATGAAAATGTTCCTACACAGCAGCCAGATTGTGACATCACAGAGCATCCCTGTGATGTCACAATCTGGCTGCTGTGTAAGAACATTTTCATTGGCTGCTGTGTAGGAACATCCTCAATGGCTGCTGTGTAAGAACATCTTCATTGGCTGCTGTGTAGGAACAGTCTCATTGGCTGCTGTGTCTATCAATCTATCTATCTATCTATCTATCTATCTATCTATCTATCTATCTATCTATCTATCTATCTATCTATCTATCTATCTATCTATCTATCTATCTATCTATCTATCTATCTATCTATCTATCTATATGTCTCTATCTCTATCTATCTATCTAGTGACTCTCAGGGCGGCGCGGCCCCCTTTTATACCCTTCCTGGACGATGAAGATGTTCCTGCACATGAAGATGTTCCTACACAGCAGCCATTGAGGATGTTCCTACACAGCAGCCAATGAAAATGTTCCTACACAGCAGCCAGATTGTGACATCACAGAGCATCCCTGTGATGTCACAATCTGGCTGCTGTGTAAGAACATTTTCATTGGCTGCTGTGTAGGAACATCCTCAATGGCTGCTGTGTAGGAACATCTTCATTGGCTGCTGTGTAGGAACAGTCTCATTGGCTGTTGTGTCTATCAATCTATCTATCTATCTATCTATCTATCTATCTATCTATCTATCTATCTATCTATCTATCTATCTATCTATCTATCTATCTATCTATCTATCTATCTATCTATCTATCTATATGTCTCTATCTCTATCTATCTATCTAGTGACTCTCAGGGCGGCGCGGCCCCCTTTTATACCCTTCCTGGACGATGAAGATGTTCCTGCACATGAAGATGTTCCTACACAGCAGCCATTGAGGATGTTCCTACACAGCAGCCAATGAAAATGTTCCTACACAGCAGCCAGATTGTGACATCACAGAGCATCCCTGTTATGTCACAATCTGGCTGCTGTGTAAGAACATTTTCATTGGCTGCTGTGTAGGAACATCCTCAATGGCTGCTATGTAGGAACATCTTCATTGGCTGCTGTGTAGGAACAGTCTCATTGGCTGCTGTGTCTATCTATCCATCTATCTATCTATCTTTCTATCTATCTATCTATCTATCTATCTATCTATCTATCTATCTATCTATCTATCTATCTATCTATCTATCTATCTATCTATCTATCTATCTATCTATCTATCTATGTCTCTATCTCTATCTATCTATCTAGTGACTCTCAGGGCGGCGCGGCCCCCTTTTATACCCTTCCTGGACGATGAAGATGTTCCTGCACATGAAGATGTTCCTACACAGCAGCCATTGAGGATGTTCCTACACAGCAGCCAATGAAAATGTTCCTACACAGCAGCCAGATTGTGACATCACAGAGCATCCCTGTGATGTCACAATCTGGCTGCTGTGTAGGAACATTTTCATTGGCTGCTGTGTAGGAACATCCTCAATGGCTGCTGTGTAGGAACATCTTCATTGGCTGCTGTGTAGGAACAGTCTCATTGGCTGCTGTGTCTATCTATCTATCTATCTATCTATCTATCTATCTATCTATCTATCTAATCTCTATCTATCTATCTAGTGACTCTCAGGGCGGCACGGCCCCCTTTTATACCCTTCCTGGACGATGAAGATGTTCCTGCACATGAAGATGTTCCTACACAGCAGCCATTGAGGATGTTCCTACACAGCAGCCAATGAAAATGTTCCTACACAGCAGCCAGATTGTGACATCACAGAGCATCCCTGTGATGTCACAATCTGGCTGCTGTGTAAGAACATTTTCATTGGCTGCTGTGTAGGAACATCCTCAATGGCTGCTGTGTAGGAACATCTTCATTGGCTGCTGTGTAGGAACAGTCTCATTGGCTGCTGTGTCTATCTATCTATCTATCTATCTATCTATCTATCTATCTATCTATCTATCTATCTATCTATCTATCTATCTATCTATCTATCTATCTATCTATCTATCTATCTATCTCTATCTCTATCTATCTATCTAGTGACTCTCAGGGCGGCGCGGCCCCCTTTTATACCCTTCCTGGACGATGAAGATGTTCCTGCACATGAAGATGTTCCTACACAGCAGCCATTGAGGATGTTCCTACACAGCAGCCAATGAAAATGTTCCTACACAGCAGCCAGATTGTGACATCACAGAGCATCCCTGTGATGTCACAATCTGGCTGCTGTGTAAGAACATTTTCATTGGCTGCTGTGTAGGAACATCCTCAATGGCTGCTGTGTAAGAACATCTTCATTGGCTGCTGTGTAGGAACAGTCTCATTGGCTGCTGTGTCTATCAATCTATCTATCTATCTATCTATCTATCTATCTATCTATCTATCTATCTATCTATCTATCTATCTATCTATCTATCTATCTATCTATATGTCTCTATCTCTATCTATCTATCTAGTGACTCTCAGGGCGGCGCGGCCCCCTTTTATACCCTTCCTGGACGATGAAGATGTTCCTGCACATGAAGATGTTCCTACACAGCAGCCATTGAGGATGTTCCTACACAGCAGCCAATGAAAATGTTCCTACACAGCAGCCAGATTGTGACATCACAGAGCATCCCTGTGATGTCACAATCTGGCTGCTGTGTAAGAACATTTTCATTGGCTGCTGTGTAGGAACATCCTCAATGGCTGCTGTGTAGGAACATCTTCATTGGCTGCTGTGTAGGAACAGTCTCATTGGCTGTTGTGTCTATCAATCTATCTATCTATCTATCTATCTATCTATCTATCTATCTATCTATCTATCTATCTATCTATCTATCTATCTATCTATCTATCTATCTATCTATCTATCTATCTATCTATATATCTATCTATATGTCTCTATCTCTATCTATCTATCTAGTGACTCTCAGGGCGGCGCGGCCCCCTTTTATACCCTTCCTGGACGATGAAGATGTTCCTGCATATGAAGATGTTCCTACACAGCAGCCATTGAGGATGTTCCTACACAGCAGCCAATGAAAATGTTCCTACACAGCAGCCAGATTGTGACATCACAGAGCATCCCTGTGATGTCACAATCTGGCTGCTGTGTAAGAACATTTTCATTGGCTGCTGTGTAGGAACATCCTCAATGGCTGATATGTAGGAACATCTTCATTGGCTGCTGTGTAGGAACAGTCTCATTGGCTGCTGTGTCTATCTATCTATCTATCTATCTATCTATCTATCTATCTATCTATCTATCTATCTATCTATCTATCTATCTATCTATCTATCTATCTATCTATCTATCTATCTATCTATCTATCTATATGTCTCTATCTCTATCTATCTATCTAGTGACTCTCAGGGCGGCGCGGCCCCCTTTTATACCCTTCCTGGACGATGAAGATGTTCCTGCACATGAAGATGTTCCTACACAGCAGCCAGATTGTGACATCACAGAGCATCCCTGTGATGTCACAATCTGGCTGCTGTGTAAGAACATTTTCATTGGCTGCTGTGTAGGAACATCCTCAATGGCTGCTGTGTTGGAACATATTCATTGGCTGCTGTGTAGGAACAGTCTCATTGGCTGCTGTGTCTATCTATCTATCTATCTATCTATCTATCTATCTATCTATCTATCTATCTATCTATCTATCTATCTATCTATCTATCTATCTCTATCTCTATCTATCTATCTAGTGACTCTCAGGGCGGCGCGGCCCCCTTTTATACCCTTCCTGGACGATGAAGATGTTCCTGCACATGAAGATGTTCCTACACAGCAGCCATTGAGGATGTTCCTACACAGCAGCCAATGAAAATGTTCCTACACAGCAGCCAGATTGTGACATCACAGAGCATCCCTGTGATGTCACAATCTGGCTGCTGTGTAAGAACATTGTCATTGGCTGCTGTGTAGGAACATCCTCAATGGCTGCTGTGTAAGAACATCTTCATTGGCTGCTGTGTAGGAACAGTCTCATTGGCTGCTGTGTCTATCAATCTATCTATCTATCTATCTATCTATCTATCTATCTATCTATCTATCTATCTATCTATCTATCTATCTATCTATCTATCTATCTATCTATCTATCTATCTATCTATCTATCTATCTATATGTCTCTATCTCTATCTATCTATCTAGTGACTCTCAGGGCGGCGCGGCCCCCTTTTATACCCTTCCTGGACGATGAAGATGTTCCTGCACATGAAGATGTTCCTACACAGCAGCCATTGAGGATGTTCCTACACAGCAGCCAATGAAAATGTTCCTACACAGCAGCCAGATTGTGACATCACAGAGCATCCCTGTGATGTCACAATCTGGCTGCTGTGTAAGAACATTTTCATTGGCTGCTGTGTAGGAACATCCTCAATGGCTGCTGTGTAGGAACATCTTCATTGGCTGCTGTGTAGGAACAGTCTCATTGGCTGTTGTGTCTATCAATCTATCTATCTATCTATCTATCTATCTATCTATCTATCTATCTATCTATCTATCTATCTATCTATCTATCTATCTATCTATCTATCTATCTATCTATCTATCTATCTATATGTCTCTATCTCTATCTATCTATCTAGTGACTCTCAGGGCGGCGCGGCCCCCTTTTATACCCTTCCTGGACGATGAAGATGTTCCTGCATATGAAGATGTTCCTACACAGCAGCCATTGAGGATGTTCCTACACAGCAGCCAATGAAAATGTTCCTACACAGCAGCCAGATTGTGACATCACAGAGCATCCCTGTGATGTCACAATCTGGCTGCTGTGTAAGAACATTTTCATTGGCTGCTGTGTAGGAACATCCTCAATGGCTGATATGTAGGAACATCTTCATTGGCTGCTGTGTAGGAACAGTCTCATTGGCTGCTGTGTCTATCTATCTATCTATCTATCTATCTATCTATCTATCTATCTATCTATCTATCTATCTATCTATCTATCTATCTATCTATCTATCTATCTATCTATCTATAT
>NW_028176124.1:440000-455000 GCF_949987555.1 Borostomias antarcticus
AGATTGTGACATCACAGAGCTTCCCTGTGATGTCACAATCTGGCTGCTGTGTAAGAACATTTTCATTGGCTGCTGTGTAGGAACATCCTCAATGGCTGCTGTGTTGGAACATCTTCATTGGCTGCTGTGTAGGAACAGTCTCATTGGCTGCTGTGTCTATCTATCTATCTATCTATCTATCTATCTATCTATCTATCTATCTATCTATCTATCTATCTATCTATCTATCTATCTATCTATCTATCTATCTATCTATCTATCTATCTATCTATATGTCTCTATCTCTATCTATCTATCTAGTGACTCTCAGGGCGGCGCGGCCCCCTTTTATACCCTTCCTGGACGATGAAGATGTTCCTGCACATGAAGATGTTCCTACACAGCAGCCATTGAGGATGTTCCTACACAGCAGCCAATGAAAATGTTCCTACACAGCAGCCAGATTGTGACATCACAGAGCATCCCTGTGATGTCACAATCTGGCTGCTGTGTAAGAACATTTTCATTGGCTGCTGTGTAGGAACATCCTCAATGGCTGCTGTGTAAGAACATCTTCATTGGCTGCTGTGTAGGAACAGTCTCATTGGCTGCTGTGTCTATCTATCTATCTATCTATCTATCTATCTATCTATCTATCTATCTATCTATCTATCTATCTATCTATCTATCTATCTATCTATCTATCTATCTATCTATCTATCTATCTATCTATCTATCTATCTATCTATATGTCTCTATCTCTATCTATCTATCTAGTGACTCTCAGGGCGGCGCGGCCCCCTTTTATACCCTTCCTGGACGATGAAGATGTTCCTGCACATGAAGATGTTCCTACACAGCAGCCATTGAGGATGTTCCTACACAGCAGCCAATGAAAATGTTCCTACACAGCAGCCAGATTGTGACATCACAGAGCATCCCTGTGATGTCACAATCTGGCTGCTGTGTAGGAACATTTTCATTGGCTGCTGTGTAGGAACATCCTCAATGGCTGCTGTGTAGGAATATCTTCATTGGCTGCTGTGTAGGAACAGTCTCATTGGCTGCTGTGTCTATCTATCTATCTATCTATCTATCTATCTATATCTATCTATCTATCTATCTATCTATCTATCTATCTATCTATCTATCTATCTATCTATCTATCTATCTATCTATCTATCTATCTATCTATCTATCTATCTATCTATATGTCTCTATCTCTATATATCTATCTAGTGACTCTCAGGGCGGCGCGGCCCCCTTTTATACCCTTCCTGGACGATGAAGATGTTCCTGCACATGAAGATGTTCCTACACAGCAGCCATTGAGGATGTTCCTACACAGCAGCCAATGAAAATGTTCCTACACAGCAGCCAGATTGTGACATCACAGAGCATCCCTGTGATGTCACAATCTGGCTGCTGTGAAAGAACATTTTCATTGGCTGCTGTGTAGGAACATCCTCAATGGCTGCTGTGTAGGAACATCTTCATTGGCTGCTGTGTAGGAACAGTCTCATTGGCTGCTGTGTCTATCTATCTATCTATCTATCTATCTATCTATCTATCTATCTATCTATCTATCTATCTATCTATCTATCTATCTATCTATCTATCTATCTATATGTCTCTATCTCTATCTATCTATCTAGTGACTCTCAGGGCGGCGCGGCCCCCTTTTATACCCTTCCTGGACGATGAAGATGTTCCTGCACATGATGTTCCTACACAGCAGCCATTGAGGATGTTCCTACACAGCAGCCAATGAAAATGTTCCTACACAGCAGCCAGATTGTGACATCACAGAGCATCCCTGTGATGTCACAATCTGGCTGCTGTGTAAGAACATTTTCATTGGCTGCTGTGTAGGAACATCCTCAATGGCTGATATGTAGGAACATCTTCATTGGCTGCTGTGTAGGAACAGTCTCATTGGCTGCTGTGTCTATCTATCTATCTATCTATCTATCTATCTATCTATCTATCTATCTATCTATCTATCTATCTATCTATCTATCTATCTATCCATCTATCTATCTATCTATCTATCTATCTATCTATCTATCTATCTATCTATCTATCTATCTATCTATCTATCTATATGTCTCTATCTCTATCTATCTATCTAGTGACTCTCAGGGCGGCGCGGCCCCCTTTTATACCCTTCCTGGACGATGAAGATGTTCCTGCACATGAAGATGTTCCTACACAGCAGCCATTGAGGATGTTCCTACACAGCAGCCAATGAAAATGTTCCTACACAGCAGCCAGATTGTGACATCACAGAGCATCCCTGTGATGTCACAATCTGGCTGCTGTGTAAGAACATTTTCATTGGCTGCTGTGTAGGAACATCCTCAATGGCTGCTGTGTAAGAACATCTTCATTGGCTGCTGTGTAGGAACAGTCTCATTGGCTGCTGTGTCTATCAATCTATCTATCTATCTATCTATCTATCTATCTATCTATCTATCTATCTATCTATCTATCTATCTATCTATCTATCTATCTATCTATCTATCTATCTATCTATATGTCTCTATCTCTATCTATCTATCTAGTGACTCTCAGGGCGGCGCGGCCCCCTTTTATACCCTTCCTGGACGATGAAGATGTTCCTGCACATGAAGATGTTCCTACACAGCAGCCATTGAGGATGTTCCTACACAGCAGCCAATGAAAATGTTCCTACACAGCAGCCAGATTGTGACATCACAGAGCATCCCTGTGATGTCACAATCTGGCTGCTGTGTAAGAACATTTTCATTGGCTGCTGTGTAGGAACATCCTCAATGGCTGCTGTGTTGGAACATCTTCATTGGCTGCTGTGTAGGAACAGTCTCATTGGCTGCTGTGTCTATCTATCTATCTATCTATCTATCTATCTATCTATCTATCTATCTATCTATCTATATGTCTCTATCTCTATCTATCTATCTAGTGACTCTCAGGGCGGCGCGGCCCCCTTTTATACCCTTCCTGGACGATGAAGATGTTCCTGCACATGAAGATGTTCCTACACAGCAGCCATTGAGGATGTTCCTACACAGCAGCCAATGAAAATGTTCCTACACAGCAGCCAGATTGTGACATCACAGAGCATCCCTGTGATGTCACAATCTGGCTGCTGTGTAAGAACATTTTCATTGGCTGCTGTGTAGGAACATCCTCAATGGCTGCTGTGTAAGAACATCTTCATTGGCTGCTGTGTAGGAACAGTCTCATTGGCTGCTGTGTCTATCTATCTATCTATCTATCTATCTATCTATCTATCTATCTATCTATCTATCTATCTATCTATCTATCTATCTATCTATCTATCTATCTATCTATCTATCTATATGTCTCTATCTCTATCTATCTATCTAGTGACTCTCAGGGCGGCGCGGCCCCCTTTTATACCCTTCCTGGACGATGAAGATGTTCCTGCACATGAAGATGTTCCTACACAGCAGCCAGATTGTGACATCACAGAGCTTCCCTGTGATGTCACAATCTGGCTGCTGTGTAAGAACATTTTCATTTGCTGCTGTGTAGGAACATCCTCAATGGCTGCTGTGTTGGAACATCTTCATTGGCTGCTGTGTAGGAACAGTCTCATTGGCTGCTGTGTCTATCTATCTATCTATCTATCTATCTATCTATCTATCTATCTATCTATCTATCTATCTATCTATCTATCTATCTATCTATCTATCTATATGTCTCTATCTCTATCTATCTATCTAGTGACTCTCAGGGCGGCGCGGCCCCCTTTTATACCCTTCCTGGACGATGAAGATGTTCCTGCACATGAAGATGTTCCTACACAGCAGCCATTGAGGATGTTCCTACACAGCAGCCAATGAAAATGTTCCTACACAGCAGCCAGATTGTGACATCACAGAGCATCCCTGTGATGTCACAATCTGGCTGCTGTGTAATAACATTTTCATTGGCTGCTGTGTAGGAACATCCTCAATGGCTGCTATGTAGGAACATCTTCATTGGCTGCTGTGTAGGAACAGTCTCATTGGCTGCTGTGTCTATCTATCTATCTATCTATCTATCTATCTATCTATCTATCTATCTATCTATCTATCTATCTATCTATCTATCTATCTATCTATCTATCTATCTATATGTCTCTATCTCTATCTATCTATCTAGTGACTCTCAGGGCGGCGCGGCCCCCTTTTATACCCTTCCTGGACGATGAAGATGTTCCTGCACATGAAGATGTTCCTACACAGCAGCCATTGAGGATGTTCCTACACAGCAGCCAATGAAAATGTTCCTACACAGCAGCCAGATTGTGACATCACAGAGCATCCCTGTGATGTCACAATCTGGCTGCTGTGTAGGAACATTTTCATTGGCTGCTGTGTAGGAACATCCTCAATGGCTGCTGTGTAGGAATATCTTCATTGGCTGCTGTGTAGGAACAGTCTCATTGGCTGCTGTGTCTATCTATCTATCTATCTATCTATCTATCTATCTATCTATCTATCTATCTATCTATCTATCTATCTATCTATCTATCTATCTATCTATCTATCTATCTATCTATCTATCTATCTATCCATCTATCTATATGTCTCTATCTCTATCTATCTATCTAGTGACTCTCAGGGCGGCGCGGCCCCCTTTTATACCCTTCCTGGACGATGAAGATGTTCCTGCACATGAAGATGTTCCTACACAGCAGCCATTGAGGATGTTCCTACACAGCAGCCAATGAAAATGTTCCTACACAGCAGCCAGATTGTGACATCACAGAGCATCCCTGTGATGTCACAATCTGGCTGCTGTGAAAGAACATTTTCATTGGCTGATGTGTAGGAACATCCTCAATGGCTGCTGTGTAGGAACATCTTCATTGGCTGCTGTGTAGGAACAGTCTCATTGGCTGCTGTGTCTATCTATCTATCTATCTATCTATCTATCTATCTATCTATCTATCTATCTATCTATCTATCTATCTATCTATCTATCTTATCTATCTATCTATCTATCTATCTATCTATCTATCTATCTATCTATATGTCTCTATCTCTATCTATCTATCTAGTGACTCTCAGGGCGGCGCGGCCCCCTTTTATACCCTTCCTGGACGATGAAGATGTTCCTGCACATGAAGATGTTCCTACACAGCAGCCATTGAGGATGTTCCTACACAGCAGCCAATGAAAATGTTCCTACACAGCAGCCAGATTGTGACATCACAGAGCTTCCCTGTGATGTCACAATCTGGCTGCTGTGTAAGAACATTTTCATTGGCTGCTGTGTAGGAACATCCTCAATGGCTGCTGTGTTGGAACATCTTCATTGGCTGCTGTGTAGGAACAGTCTCATTGGCTGCTGTGTCTATCTATCTATCTATCTATCTATCTATCTATCTATCTATCTATCTATCTATCTATCTATCTATCTATCTATCTATCTATCTATCTATCTATCTATCTATCTATCTATCTATATGTCTCTATCTCTATCTATCTATCTAGTGACTCTCAGGGCGGCGCGGCCCCCTTTTATACCCTTCCTGGACGATGAAGATGTTCCTGCACATGAAGATGTTCCTACACAGCAGCCATTGAGGATGTTCCTACACAGCAGCCAATGAAAATGTTCCTACACAGCAGCCAGATTGTGACATCACAGAGCATCCCTGTGATGTCACAATCTGGCTGCTGTGTAAGAACATTTTCATTGGCTGCTGTGTAGGAACATCCTCAATGGCTGCTGTGTTGGAACATCTTCATTGGCTGCTGTGTAGGAACAGTCTCATTGGCTGCTGTGTCTATCTATCTATCTATCTATCTATCTATCTATCTATCTATCTATCTATCTATCTATCTATCTATCTATCTATCTATCTATCTATCTATATGTCTCTATCTCTATCTATCTATCTAGTGACTCTCAGGGCGGCGCGGCCCCCTTTTATACCCTTCCTGGACGATGAAGATGTTCCTGCACATGAAGATGTTCCTACACAGCAGCCATTGAGGATGTTCCTACACAGCAGCCAATGAAAATGTTCCTACACAGCAGCCAGATTGTGACATCACAGAGCATCCCTGTGATGTCACAATCTGGCTGCTGTGAAAGAACATTTTCATTGGCTGCTGTGTAGGAACATCCTCAATGGCTGCTGTGTAGGAACATCTTCATTGGCTGCTGTGTAGGAACAGTCTCATTGGCTGCTGTGTCTATCTATCTATCTATCTATCTATCTATCTATCTATCTATCTATCTATCTATCTATCTATCTATCTATCTATCTATATGTCTCTATCTCTATCTATCTATCTAGTGACTCTCAGGGCGGCGCGGCCCCCTTTTATACCCTTCCTGGACGATGAAGATGTTCCTGCACATGAAGATGTTCCTACACAGCAGCCATTGAGGATGTTCCTACACAGCAGCCAATGAAAATGTTCCTACACAGCAGCCAGATTGTGACATCACAGAGCTTCCCTGTGATGTCACAATCTGGCTGCTGTGTAAGAACATTTTCATTGGCTGCTGTGTAGGAACATCCTCAATGGCTGCTGTGTTGGAACATCTTCATTGGCTGCTGTGTAGGAACAGTCTCATTGGCTGCTGTGTCTATCTATCTATCTATCTATCTATCTATCTACAGATGTGGGAACATAAGAATGTAACTTGACCCGCGGTATTCTAACAGGCGCTTTACGTCATTCCGCACCACCGCTCGCCTGCCCATAGGGGCGCAGTAATACCACTCATTGACCCATTGCTGGCTCGCACATTAGATTAGCCTACCGTTCTCAAACTCCTTGTTGTCTGTCTGGTTGTAATTTAATTATTACGAACAAAGCCTATCTATTTATAGTTTCTATCTCTGTAACTGTCGCCGGGTCTATATCTGTTAACTGTCGGGACAAGTAGAAGTTTAATACATTAGGCTGAGTGTTCTCATATGGAACATGGCATCAGGACGAGTAAGATGGCTAACGGAGATGACCAGAGATGTGTTTGAAATGGTTCACTCACTCCCTACTCCCTATTACCATGGATGTATTGAGTGCGACTCATAGTGAACTACATGGGGAATGATTTAACAGTTTTGGGACACTACATGGAATATAACTGCGAAAGATATTCATGACTCAAACAAGCAGACGCGCCGATCACTGATGGCAGCAGGTTGAAATATCAGGTAATATTCAGGTTCCATGTTTAGTTGAATGATAAATCCCATATAAATGGTTGGAATTCTAATGATGTGCAAGTGTGATTTTATCAACTTAATGCTGTCTGCTAATAGCAGGCTGTGAAGCTGCACGATGAGACCGTGATAGCACGTTAGCTCACGACAGCAGCTTCCATAATATTAACGGTAGCTGTCGGTGGCTAAAAAGCAGATATCTAACTTTACAACGTTGATTCCTGTAGCTATTTTGATGCTATAAGTTCAACTTCTGTTTCTTGGGCAGGAACGGAGACGAACTCGCATTAGCAGTAAAGCAGCTAGAGGAATGATCGCGCGGTCTCTTTAGCCCTGAGACCATCAGGCAGGCAGCAGGAGGTCGTTGAAGGCTTTATATATTATTATGATATTATGTCTAATAATACATTCGTTGAAAGTACACAGGCTGATCTACTATACGGAATTGGACCGAGGAGTGTTCTCATATGGAACTAGGCTGCGCGCCCGCCCGCGACAAGAGCTGAATTGTGTTCAGCTTGCCCCGCTGCGCGCAGGACGCGTGCGTCCCCCGCTCCGAGCAGAACGCAGGCGGAATGTCGCTCCCCGTCTGAAACGGCCTTGACTCCTGGAATCCCAAGGTCTTTCATATTGAAATTCTCTTGATGGCCTGGGGATGCGAGACGTGTTAAGGGAGTGCATCAGTCGTGATCCGTGACAGTAGGCTACCAGCCTGCGCTGCGCTCAGAACAAAGTTGGATGAATGGATGGACTTTTTGGAATCCTGGAAAATGTTTATTGCGCTCTAAAATCATGAAAGCATAAATGTAAAAATGCAGCAACAGAAGTAGTCTAGATGAGATGGTGGTTTAAATGAATGGCAACACATAAATTCAATGGCCGGTCATGGCAAAGCACCCGCTAACGCAGGCTACCCCCCTCCCACGATCCAGGGAAACCGGTTCCTCCAGTTTATTTGAATATAAAAGAATTTGGGGGGGGGGGGGGGGGGGTTACAATAGTCTAGTCCAGGTTCGCTGGAGGACCTGTATTTTCAGTGTTTGCTGGTAGCGGACTGCATCGATCAATGCAATGACTCTTCAGTTTTACCCTTTTCATCAATAAAACATCATTTTTACAACCATGTCTCATTGATTGGGAAGGAATTTAGAGCTGCCGGTCTATTAGCCTACATTCGGACTCAGAGGATGACATAACTGTTTATTGAGAAACAATTGGCTATATAAAGAAATACCACAATGCATGTAGTCTAGATATATTACATTATGGTTATACACTTTATGGTAGACTGCCCTCTCGCTCGCTAAGCAGGCTACATTCTGGCTGTTTTGTTCATCGCCTATAGGCTACACATTAGAAAAATGTTTTTTTTTATATAGACCTAGAAGGAATCATTTCCTATTTTAATACAATTCAAATTCTGCTTAGAGGGAATTATTTTCAACGGACATTATGACCTGAGCATAATTAATAATTATCTAAGTTAATATAGGCCTATGAGAACGCAACGCTTTTTACGATAGGCTAGGCCTATGCGTCTTGTGATTGTAGGCTACTGTAGCCTAGGCTACAACTTAAGGCTTGCCCTATTGAATTCATTTTATAGCCTACTAGGCTACTCATTATTATCGAATTATCTAGTTGATATATGAATAAAACAATAAGCCGTTTTAATGGCTATGGGCTACTAGTTGTAGCTATATGATGCGCTCTGCTCTTACGCACGGTTGAGGCGGCAGCTCAAATACACAGCCAACTGGAGATGTCGCGTCTGGGGAGGCTCTGTGTCTCTCCACCAGTCCCCAGCGAGTCCAAGCTATTCCCAATGAATAATACTTAGGCCTATTTATAATAGCCTACATAGCGCGAAACTGTTCATATAATAGGCTGTAGCCAGCGCGAAACTGCGCATTCCCTATAGCCGTTCATTGAACAGCTGGCGGCCGGTATAAATAAAAAAAAACATACACGATATTTTGTTATTTGAATGATCTTGAATATATATATTCAAGATCATTCAAATAACAACATATTGTGTAGCCTATGTTTTTTTCATTTATAATTTAACAATAGGGGGTGCAACAGAACACAATTTTAGGGAAAGTCATTGACAGGCGGACTTCAATGTTTTATTAAAATATAGTTATGTGCAAATGAAAACCCACAATCGTCCTATGGACCTTACCCCGATTTTGGAAATCAGATAAAGGCGTTCACAAGACCATTTCAATAATCGCATTATTACAATTATCGGTTGATGTCTCACTGTCAAACCTGCCGCTATGCACAAGATAGTTAATGTCCGGATATGATTGGCAATGAGTGATCTTTACTCATGGCGACTATTTCAATTTTGTATGGATCCACAAGTCGATCAAGCTTATTTTTTCTTTGTATCGTGCTGAAGCCATATAGCCTACTGCGCTCAGACTTGGCTACATTATGCCCTGTCTTCAAATTTACTTCCGGGGTTTACGAGTGACAGTTGAATGCGTTCCAGAAACAAAACGCAAAACCCTCACGTTCACCATATCTTTACTAACAAATATATTTACAATACTGTTATTTTGCGCATTTGACCAAACAGCCACCACGTCTTGACCCGACGTCAGTTGCCGAGATAGATAGGCTACTGTAGGCCTAGATATATTATAGGTGTTCGTAATAATTAAATTACATCGAGGTGGATAAAACATGTGTTTGAGAACAAGGTAATAATAACAATTAAACGTTATTTGTATAGCCCCTTTCATACAGATACCTTCAGCTCAAAGTGCTTTACAACAGAGCATTTAAATTAAAGAATGTGAAATTTAATGATGCTTCATTCGTAGACTATAGGAGAAAAACAGAGCCCAGCCTGCTAAATCTACTCAAAGACGCCACCTGGCGGTAGTGCATCACTAAAACGAAATAACACCCGTCTGAAATCCCACGAGATTTCCAACGGGATTTCCCTGCCAAATACCGCGACGTGAAATGCTGCAGCAAGTTACATTCTTATGTTCCCACATCTGTATCTATCTATCTATCTATCTATCCATCTATCTATCTATCTATCTATCTATCTATCTATCTATCTATCTATCTATCTATCTATCTATCTATCTATCTATCTATCTATCTATCTATCTATCTATATGTCTCTATCTCTATCTATCTATCTAGTGACTCTCAGGGCGGCGCGGCCCCCTTTTATACCCTTCCTGGACGATGAAGATGTTCCTGCACATGAAGATGTTCCTACACAGCAGCCATTGAGGATGTTCCTACACAGCAGCCAATGAAAATGTTCCTACACAGCAGCCAGATTGTGACATCACAGAGCATCCCTGTGATGTCACAATCTGGCTGCTGTGTAAGAACATTTTCATTGGCTGCTGTGTAGGAACATCCTCAATGGCTGCTGTGTTGGAACATCTTCATTGGCTGCTGTGTAGGAACAGTCTCATTGGCTGCTGTGTCTATCTATCTATCTATCTATCTATCTATCTATCTATCTATCTATCTATCTATCTATCTATCTATCTATCTATCTATCTATCTATCTATCTATCTATCTATCTATCTATATGTCTCTATCTCTATCTATCTATCTAGTGACTCTCAGGGCGGCGCGGCCCCCTTTTATACCCTTCCTGGACGATGAAGATGTTCCTGCACATGAAGATGTTCCTACACAGCAGCCATTGAGGATGTTCCTACACAGCAGCCAATGAAAATGTTCCTACACAGCAGCCAGATTGTGACATCACAGAGCATCCCTGTGATGTCACAATCTGGCTGCTGTGTAAGAACATTTTCATTGGCTGCTGTGTAGGAACATCCTCAATGGCTGCTGTGTAAGAACATCTTCATTGGCTGCTGTGTAGGAACAGTCTCATTGGCTCCTGTGTCTATCTATCTATCTATCTATCTATCTATCTATCTATCTATCTATCTATCTATCTATCTATCTATCTATCTATCTATCTATCTATCTATCTATCTATCTATCTATCTATATGTCTCTATCTCTATCTATCTATCTAGTGACTCTCAGGGCGGCGCGGCCCCCTTTTATACCCTTCCTGGACGATGAAGATGTTCCTGCACATGAAGATGTTCCTACACAGCAGCCAGATTGTGACATCACAGAGCTTCCCTGTGATGTCACAATCTGGCTGCTGTGTAAGAACATTTTCATTGGCTGCTGTGTAGGAACATCCTCAATGGCTGCTGTGTTGGAACATCTTCATTGGCTGCTGTGTAGGAACAGTCTCATTGGCTGCTGTGTCTATCTATCTATCTATCTATCTATCTATCTATCTATCTATCTATCTATATGTCTCTATCTCTATCTATCTATCTAGTGACTCTCAGGGCGGCGCGGCCCCCTTTTATACCCTTCCTGGACGATGAAGATGTTCCTGCACATGAAGATGTTCCTACACAGCAGCCATTGAGGATGTTCCTACACAGCAGCCAATGAAAATGTTCCTACACAGCAGCCAGATTGTGACATCACAGAGCATCCCTGTGATGTCACAATCTGGCTGCTGTGTAAGAACATTTTCATTGGCTGCTGTGTAGGAACATCCTCAATGGCTGCTGTGTAAGAACATCTTCATTGGCTGCTGTGTAGGAACAGTCTCATTGGCTGCTGTGTCTATCAATCTATCTATCTATCTATCTATCTATCTATCTATCTATCTATCTATCTATCTATCTATCTATCTATCTATCTATCTATCTATCTATCTATCTATCTATATGTCTCTATCTCTATCTATCTATCTAGTGACTCTCAGGGCGGCGCGGCCCCCTTTTATACCCTTCCTGGACGATGAAGATGTTCCTGCACATGAAGATGTTCCTACACAGCAGCCATTGAGGATGTTCCTACACAGCAGCCAATGAAAATGTTCCTACACAGCAGCCAGATTGTGACATCACAGAGCATCCCTGTGATGTCACAATCTGGCTGCTGTGAAAGAACATTTTCATTGGCTGCTGTGTAGGAACATCCTCAATGGCTGCTGTGTAGGAACATCTTCATTGGCTGCTGTGTAGGAACAGTCTCATTGGCTGCTGTGTCTATCTATCTATCTATCTATCTATCTATCTATCTATCTATCTATCTATCTATCTATCTATCTATCTATCTATCTATCTATCTATCTATCTATATGTCTCTATCTCTATCTATCTATCTAGTGACTCTCAGGGCGGCGCGGCCCCCTTTTATACCCTTCCTGGACGATGAAGATGTTCCTGCACATGAAGATGTTCCTACACAGCAGCCATTGAGGATGTTCCTACACAGCAGCCAATGAAAATGTTCCTACACAGCAGCCAGATTGTGACATCACAGAGCTTCCCTGTGATGTCACAATCTGGCTGCTGTGTAAGAACATTTTCATTGGCTGCTGTGTAGGAACATCCTCAATGGCTGCTGTGTTGGAACATCTTCATTGGCTGCTGTGTAGGAACAGTCTCATTGGCTGCTGTGTCTATCTATCTATCTATCTATCTATCTATCTATCTATCTATCTATCTATCCATCTATCTATCTATCTATCTATCTATCTATCTATCTATCTATCTATCTATCTATCTATCTATCTATCTATCTATCTATCTATCTATCTATCTATCTATATGTCTCTATCTCTATCTATCTATCTAGTGACTCTCAGGGCGGCGCGGCCCCCTTTTATACCCTTCCTGGACGATGAAGATGTTCCTGCACATGAAGATGTTCCTACACAGCAGCCATTGAGGATGTTCCTACACAGCAGCCAATGAAAATGTTCCTACACAGCAGCCAGATTGTGACATCACAGAGCA
Organism: Borostomias antarcticus; assembly: GCF_949987555.1. NCBI lineage: Eukaryota > Metazoa > Chordata > Actinopteri > Stomiiformes > Stomiidae > Borostomias > Borostomias antarcticus. Next base: position 452,989 of record NW_028176124.1, read on the forward strand.
TCCCTGTGATGTCACAATCTGGCTGCTGTGTAAGAACATTTTCATTGGCTGCTGTGTAGGAACATCCTCAATGGCTGCTGTGTTGGAACATCTTCATTGGCTGCTGTGTAGGAACAGTCTCATTGGCTGCTGTGTCTATCTATCTATCTATCTATCTATCTATCTATCTATCTATCTATCTATCTATCTATCTATCTATCTATCTATCTATCTATCTATCTATCTATCTATATGTCTCTATCTCTATCTATCTATCTAGTGACTCTCAGGGCGGCGCGGCCCCCTTTTATACCCTTCCTGGACGATGAAGATGTTCCTGCACATGAAGATGTTCCTACACAGCAGCCATTGAGGATGTTCCTACACAGCAGCCAATGAAAATGTTCCTACACAGCAGCCAGATTGTGACATCACAGAGCATCCCTGTGATGTCACAATCTGGCTGCTGTGTAAGAACATTTTCATTGGCTGCTGTGTAGGAACATCCTCAATGGCTGCTGTGTAAGAACATCTTCATTGGCTGCTGTGTAGGAACAGTCTCATTGGCTCCTGTGTCTATCTATCTATCTATCTATCTATCTATCTATCTATCTATCTATCTATCTATCTATCTATCTATCTATCTATCTATCTATCTATCTATCTATATGTCTCTATCTCTATCTATCTATCTAGTGACTCTCAGGGCGGCGCGGCCCCCTTTTATACCCTTCCTGGACGATGAAGATGTTCCTGCACATGAAGATGTTCCTACACAGCAGCCAGATTGTGACATCACAGAGCTTCCCTGTGATGTCACAATCTGGCTGCTGTGTAAGAACATTTTCATTGGCTGCTGTGTAGGAACATCCTCAATGGCTGCTGTGTTGGAACATCTTCATTGGCTGCTGTGTAGGAACAGTCTCATTGGCTGCTGTGTCTATCTATCTATCTATCTATCTATCTATCTATCTATCTATCTATCTATATGTCTCTATCTCTATCTATCTATCTAGTGACTCTCAGGGCGGCGCGGCCCCCTTTTATACCCTTCCTGGACGATGAAGATGTTCCTGCACATGAAGATGTTCCTACACAGCAGCCATTGAGGATGTTCCTACACAGCAGCCAATGAAAATGTTCCTACACAGCAGCCAGATTGTGACATCACAGAGCATCCCTGTGATGTCACAATCTGGCTGCTGTGTAAGAACATTTTCATTGGCTGCTGTGTAGGAACATCCTCAATGGCTGCTGTGTAAGAACATCTTCATTGGCTGCTGTGTAGGAACAGTCTCATTGGCTGCTGTGTCTATCAATCTATCTATCTATCTATCTATCTATCTATCTATCTATCTATCTATCTATCTATCTATCTATCTATCTATCTATCTATCTATCTATCTATCTATCTATCTATCTATATGTCTCTATCTCTATCTATCTATCTAGTGACTCTCAGGGCGGCGCGGCCCCCTTTTATACCCTTCCTGGACGATGAAGATGTTCCTGCACATGAAGATGTTCCTACACAGCAGCCATTGAGGATGTTCCTACACAGCAGCCAATGAAAATGTTCCTACACAGCAGCCAGATTGTGACATCACAGAGCATCCCTGTGATGTCACAATCTGGCTGCTGTGTAAGAACATTTTCATTGGCTGCTGTGTAGGAACATCCTCAATGGCTGCTGTGTAGGAACATCTTCATTGGCTGCTGTGTAGGAACAGTCTCATTGGCTGTTGTGTCTATCAATCTATCTATCTATCTATCTATCTATCTATCTATCTATCTATCTATCTATCTATCTATCTATCTATCTATCTATCTATCTATCTATCTATCTATCTATCTATCTATATGTCTCTATCTCTATCTATCTATCTAGTGACTCTCAGGGCGGCGCGGCCCCCTTTTATACCCTTCCTGGACGATGAAGATGTTCCTGCACATGAAGATGTTCCTACACAGCAGCCATTGAGGATGTTCCTACACAGCAGCCAATGAAAATGTTCCTACACAGCAGCCAGATT
>NW_028176124.1:465000-475000 GCF_949987555.1 Borostomias antarcticus
ATCCTCAATGGCTGCTGTGTTGGAACATCTTCATTGGCTGCTGTGTAGGAACAGTCTCATTGGCTGCTGTGTCTATCTATCTATCTATCTATCTATCTATCTATCTATCTATCTATCTATCTATCTATCTATCTATCTATCTATCTATCTATCTATCTATCTATCTATCTATCTATCTATCTATCTATATGTCTCTATCTCTATCTATCTATCTAGTGACTCTCAGGGCGGCGCGGCCCCCTTTTATACCCTTCCTGGACGATGAAGATGTTCCTGCACATGAAGATGTTCCTACACAGCAGCCATTGAGGATGTTCCTACACAGCAGCCAATGAAAATGTTCCTACACAGCAGCCAGATTGTGACATCACAGAGCATCCCTGTGATGTCACAATCTGGCTGCTGTGTAAGAACATTTTCATTGGCTGCTGTGTAGGAACATCCTCAATGGCTGCTGTGTTGGAACATCTTCATTGGCTGCTGTGTAGGAACAGTCTCATTGGCTGCTGTGTCTATCTATCTATCTATCTATCTATCTATCTATCTATCTATCTATCTATCTATCTATCTATCTATCTATCTATCTATCTATCTATCTATCTATCTATCTATCTATCTATCTATCTATCTATCCATCTATCTATCTATCTATCTATCTATCTATCTATCTATCTATCTATCTATATGTCTCTATCTCTATCTATCTATCTAGTGACTCTCAGGGCGGCGCGGCCCCCTTTTATACCCTTCCTGGACGATGAAGATGTTCCTGCACATGAAGATGTTCCTACACAGCAGCCATTGAGGATGTTCCTACACAGCAGCCAATGAAAATGTTCCTACACAGCAGCCAGATTGTGACATCACAGAGCATCCCTGTGATGTCACAATCTGGCTGCTGTGTAAGAACATTTTCATTGGCTGCTGTGTAGGAACATCCTCAATGGCTGCTGTGTTGGAACATCTTCATTGGCTGCTGTGTAGGAACAGTCTCATTGGCTGCTGTGTCTATCTATCTATCTATCTATCTATCTATCTATCTATCTATCTATCTATCTATCTATCTATCTATCTATCTATCTATATGTCTCTATCTCTATCTATCTATCTAGTGACTCTCAGGGCGGCGCGGCCCCCTTTTATACCCTTCCTGGACGATGAAGATGTTCCTGCACATGAAGATGTTCCTACACAGCAGCCATTGAGGATGTTCCTACACAGCAGCCAATGAAAATGTTCCTACACAGCAGCCAGATTGTGACATCACAGAGCATCCCTGTGATGTCACAAGCTTGCTGCTGTGTAAGAACATTTTCATTGGCTGCTGTGTAGGAACATCCTCAATGGCTGCTGTGTAAGAACATCTTCATTGGCTGCTGTGTAGGAACAGTCTCATTGGCTCCTGTGTCTATCTATCTATCTATCTATCTATCTATCTATCTATCTATCTATCTATCTATCTATCTATCTATCTATCTATCTATCTATCTATCTATCTATCTATCTATCTATCTATCTATCTATCTATCTATCTATATGTCTCTATCTCTATCTATCTATCTAGTGACTCTCAGGGCGGCGCGGCCCCCTTTTATACCCTTCCTGGACGATGAAGATGTTCCTGCACATGAAGATGTTCCTACACAGCAGCCAGATTGTGACATCACAGAGCTTCCCTGTGATGTCACAATCTGGCTGCTGTGTAAGAACATTTTCATTGGCTGCTGTGTAGGAACATCCTCAATGGCTGCTGTGTTGGAACATCTTCATTGGCTGCTGTGTAGGAACAGTCTCATTGGCTGCTGTGTCTATCTATCTATCTATCTATCTATCTATCTATCTATCTATCTATCTATCTATCTATCTATCTATCTATCTATCTATCTATCTATCTATCTATCTATCTATATGTCTCTATCTCTATCTATCTATCTAGTGACTCTCAGGGCGGCGCGGCCCCCTTTTATACCCTTCCTGGACGATGAAGATGTTCCTGCACATGAAGATGTTCCTACACAGCAGCCATTGAGGATGTTCCTACACAGCAGCCAATGAAAATGTTCCTACACAGCAGCCAGATTGTGACATCACAGAGCATCCCTGTGATGTCACAATCTGGCTGCTGTGTAAGAACATTTTCATTGGCTGCTGTGTAGGAACATCCTCAATGGCTGCTATGTAGGAACATCTTCATTGGCTGCTGTGTAGGAACAGTCTCATTGGCTGCTGTGTCTATCTATCTATCTATCTATCTATCTATCTATCTATCTATCTATCTATCTATCTATCTATCTATCTATCTATCTATCTATCTATCTATCTATCTATCTATCTATCTATCTATCTATCTATCTATCTATCTATCTAATGTCTCTATCTCTATCTATCTATCTAGTGACTCTCAGGGCGGCGCGGCCCCCTTTTATACCCTTCCTGGACGATGAAGATGTTCCTGCACATGAAGATGTTCCTACACAGCAGCCATTGAGGATGTTCCTACACAGCAGCCAATGAAAATGTTCCTACACAGCAGCCAGATTGTGACATCACAGAGCATCCCTGTGATGTCACAATCTGGCTGCTGTGAAAGAACATTTTCATTGGCTGCTGTGTAGGAACATCCTCAATGGCTGCTGTGTAGGAACATCTTCATTGGCTGCTGTGTAGGAACAGTCTCATTGGCTGCTGTGTCTATCTATCTATCTATCTATCTATCTATCTATCTATCTATCTATCTATCTATCTATCTATCTATCTATCTATCTATCTATCTATCTATATGTCTCTATCTCTATCTATCTATCTAGTGACTCTCAGGGCGCTGCGGCCCCCTTTTATACCCTTCCTGGACGATGAAGATGTTCCTGCACATGAAGATGTTCCTACACAGCAGCCATTGAGGATGTTCCTACACAGCAGCCAATGAAAATGTTCCTACACAGCAGCCAGATTGTGACATCACAGAGCATCCCTGTGATGTCACAATCTTGCTGCTGTGTAAGAACATTTTCATTGGCTGCTGTGTAGGAACATCCTCAATGGCTGCTGTGTAAGAACATCTTCATTGGCTGCTGTGTAGGAACAGTCTCATTGGCTCCTGTGTCTATCTATCTATCTATCTATCTATCTATCTATCTATCTATCTATCTATCTATCTATCTATCTATCTATCTATCTATCTATCTATCTATCTATCTATCTATATGTCTCTATCTCTATCTATCTATCTAGTGACTCTCAGGGCGGCGCGGCCCCCTTTTATACCCTTCCTGGACGATGAAGATGTTCCTGCACATGAAGATGTTCCTACACAGCAGCCAGATTGTGACATCACAGAGCTTCCCTGTGATGTCACAATCTGGCTGCTGTGTAAGAACATTTTCATTGGCTGCTGTGTAGGAACATCCTCAATGGCTGCTGTGTTGGAACATCTTCATTGGCTGCTGTGTAGGAACAGTCTCATTGGCTGCTGTGTCTATCTATCTATCTATCTATCTATCTATCTATCTATCTATCTATCTATCTATCTATCTATCTATCTATCTATCTATCTATCTATCTATCTATCTATCTATATGTCTCTATCTCTATCTATCTATCTAGTGACTCTCAGGGCGGCGCGGCCCCCTTTTATACCCTTCCTGGACGATGAGGATGTTCCTGCACATGAAGATGTTCCTACACAGCAGCCATTGAGGATGTTCCTACACAGCAGCCAATGAAAATGTTCCTACACAGCAGCCAGATTGTGACATCACAGAGCATCCCTGTGATGTCACAATCTGGCTGCTGTGTAAGAACATTTTCATTGGCTGCTGTGTAGGAACATCCTCAATGGCTGCTATGTAGGAACATCTTCATTGGCTGCTGTGTAGGAACAGTCTCATTGGCTGCTGTGTCTATCTATCTATCTATCTATCTATCTATCTATCTATCTATCTATCTATCTATCTATCTATCTATCTATCTATCTATCTATCTATCTAATGTCTCTATCTCTATCTATCTATCTAGTGACTCTCAGGGCGGCGCGGCCCCCTTTTATACCCTTCCTGGACGATGAAGATGTTCCTGCACATGAAGATGTTCCTACACAGCAGCCATTGAGGATGTTCCTACACAGCAGCCAATGAAAATGTTCCTACACAGCAGCCAGATTGTGACATCACAGAGCATCCCTGTGATGTCACAATCTGGCTGCTGTGAAAGAACATTTTCATTGGCTGCTGTGTAGGAACATCCTCAATGGCTGCTGTGTAGGAACATCTTCATTGGCTGCTGTGTAGGAACAGTCTCATTGGCTGCTGTGTCTATCTATCTATCTATCTATCTATCTATCTATCTATCTATCTATCTATCTATCTATCTATCTATATGTCTCTATCTCTATCTATCTATCTAGTGACTCTCAGGGCGGCGCGGCCCCCTTTTATACCCTTCCTGGACGATGAAGATGTTCCTGCACATGAAGATGTTCCTACACAGCAGCCAGATTGTGACATCACAGAGCTTCCCTGTGATGTCACAATCTGGCTGCTGTGTAAGAACATTTTCATTGGCTGCTGTGTAGGAACATCCTCAATGGCTGCTGTGTTGGAACATCTTCATTGGCTGCTGTGTAGGAACAGTCTCATTGGCTGCTGTGTCTATCTATCTATCTATCTATCTATCTATCTATCTATCTATCTATCTATCTATCTATCTATCTATCTATCTATCTATCTATCTATCTATCTATCTATCTATATGTCTCTATCTCTATCTATCTATCTAGTGACTCTCAGGGCGGCGCGGCCCCCTTTTATACCCTTCCTGGACGATGAAGATGTTCCTGCACATGAAGATGTTCCTACACAGCAGCCATTGAGGATGTTCCTACACAGCAGCCAATGAAAATGTTCCTACACAGCAGCCAGATTGTGACATCACAGAGCATCCCTGTGATGTCACAATCTGGCTGCTGTGTAAGAACATTTTCATTGGCTGCTGTGTAGGAACATCCTCAATGGCTGCTGTGTTGGAACATCTTCATTGGCTGCTGTGTAGGAACAGTCTCATTGGCTGCTGTGTCTATCTATCTATCTATCTATCTATCTATCTATCTATCTATCTATCTATCTATCTATCTATCTATCTATCTATCTATCTATCTATCCATCTATCTATCTATCTATCTATCTATCTATCTATCTATCTATCTATCTATCTATATGTCTCTATCTCTATCTATCTATCTAGTGACTCTCAGGGCGGCGCGGCCCCCTTTTATACCCTTCCTGGACGATGAAGATGTTCCTGCACATGAAGATGTTCCTACACAGCAGCCATTGAGGATGTTCCTACACAGCAGCCAATGAAAATGTTCCTACACAGCAGCCAGATTGTGACATCACAGAGCATCCCTGTGATGTCACAATCTGGCTGCTGTGTAAGAACATTTTCATTGGCTGCTGTGTAGGAACATCCTCAATGGCTGCTGTGTTGGAACATCTTCATTGGCTGCTGTGTAGGAACAGTCTCATTGGCTGCTGTGTCTATCTATCTATCTATCTATCTATCTATCTATCTATCTATCTATCTATCTATCTATCTATCTATCTATCTATCTATCTATCTATCTATCTATATGTCTCTATCTCTATCTATCTATCTAGTGACTCTCAGGGCGGCGCGGCCCCCTTTTATACCCTTCCTGGACGATGAAGATGTTCCTGCACATGAAGATGTTCCTACACAGCAGCCATTGAGGATGTTCCTACACAGCAGCCAATGAAAATGTTCCTACACAGCAGCCAGATTGTGACATCACAGAGCATCCCTGTGATGTCACAATCTTGCTGCTGTGTAAGAACATTTTCATTGGCTGCTGTGTAGGAACATCCTCAATGGCTGCTGTGTAAGAACATCTTCATTGGCTGCTGTGTAGGAACAGTCTCATTGGCTCCTGTGTCTATCTATCTATCTATCTATCTATCTATCTATCTATCTATCTATCTATCTATCTATCTATCTATCTATATGTCTCTATCTCTATCTATCTATCTAGTGACTCTCAGGGCGGCGCGGCCCCCTTTTATACCCTTCCTGGACGATGAAGATGTTCCTGCACATGAAGATGTTCCTACACAGCAGCCAGATTGTGACATCACAGAGCTTCCCTGTGATGTCACAATCTGGCTGCTGTGTAAGAACATTTTCATTGGCTGCTGTGTAGGAACATCCTCAATGGCTGCTGTGTTGGAACATCTTCATTGGCTGCTGTGTAGGAACAGTCTCATTGGCTGCTGTGTCTATCTATCTATCTATCTATCTATCTATCTATCTATCTATCTATCTATCTATCTATCTATCTATCTATCTATCTATCTATCTATCTATCTATCTATCTATCTATATGTCTCTATCTCTATCTATCTATCTAGTGACTCTCAGGGCGGCGCGGCCCCCTTTTATACCCTTCCTGGACGATGAAGATGTTCCTGCACATGAAGATGTTCCTACACAGCAGCCATTGAGGATGTTCCTACACAGCAGCCAATGAAAATGTTCCTACACAGCAGCCAGATTGTGACATCACAGAGCATCCCTGTGATGTCACAATCTGGCTGCTGTGTAAGAACATTTTCATTGGCTGCTGTGTAGGAACATCCTCAATGGCTGCTATGTAGGAACATCTTCATTGGCTGCTGTGTAGGAACAGTCTCATTGGCTGCTGTGTCTATCTATCTATCTATCTATCTATCTATCTATCTATCTATCTATCTATCTATCTATCTATCTATCTATCTATCTATCTATCTATCTATCTATCTATCTATCTATCTATCTATCTATCTAATGTCTCTATCTCTATCTATCTATCTAGTGACTCTCAGGGCGGCGCGGCCCCCTTTTATACCCTTCCTGGACGATGAAGATGTTCCTGCACATGAAGATGTTCCTACACAGCAGCCATTGAGGATGTTCCTACACAGCAGCCAATGAAAATGTTCCTACACAGCAGCCAGATTGTGACATCACAGAGCATCCCTGTGATGTCACAATCTGGCTGCTGTGAAAGAACATTTTCATTGGCTGCTGTGTAGGAACATCCTCAATGGCTGCTGTGTAGGAACATCTTCATTGGCTGCTGTGTAGGAACAGTCTCATTGGCTGCTGTGTCTATCTATCTATCTATCTATCTATCTATCTATCTATCTATCTATCTATCTATCTATCTATCTATCTATCTATCTATCTATCTATCTATCTATCTATCTATCTATCTATCTATCTATCTATCTATATGTCTCTATCTCTATCTATCTATCTAGTGACTCTCAGGGCGCTGCGGCCCCCTTTTATACCCTTCCTGGACGATGAAGATGTTCCTGCACATGAAGATGTTCCTACACAGCAGCCATTGAGGATGTTCCTACACAGCAGCCAATGAAAATGTTCCTACACAGCAGCCAGATTGTGACATCACAGAGCATCCCTGTGATGTCACAATCTTGCTGCTGTGTAAGAACATTTTCATTGGCTGCTGTGTAGGAACATCCTCAATGGCTGCTGTGTAAGAACATCTTCATTGGCTGCTGTGTAGGAACAGTCTCATTGGCTCCTGTGTCTATCTATCTATCTATCTATCTATCTATCTATCTATCTATCTATCTATCTATCTATCTATCTATCTATCTATCTATCTATCTATCTATCTATCTATATGTCTCTATCTCTATCTATCTATCTAGTGACTCTCAGGGCGGCGCGGCCCCCTTTTATACCCTTCCTGGACGATGAAGATGTTCCTGCACATGAAGATGTTCCTACACAGCAGCCAGATTGTGACATCACAGAGCTTCCCTGTGATGTCACAATCTGGCTGCTGTGTAAGAACATTTTCATTGGCTGCTGTGTAGGAACATCCTCAATGGCTGCTGTGTTGGAACATCTTCATTGGCTGCTGTGTAGGAACAGTCTCATTGGCTGCTGTGTCTATCTATCTATCTATCTATCAATCTATCTATCTATCTATCTATCTATCTATCTATCTATCTATCTATCTATCTATCTATCTATCTATCTATCTATCTATCTATCTATATGTCTCTATCTCTATCTATCTATCTAGTGACTCTCAGGGCGGCGCGGCCCCCTTTTATACCCTTCCTGGACGATGAGGATGTTCCTGCACATGAAGATGTTCCTACACAGCAGCCATTGAGGATGTTCCTACACAGCAGCCAATGAAAATGTTCCTACACAGCAGCCAGATTGTGACATCACAGAGCATCCCTGTGATGTCACAATCTGGCTGCTGTGTAAGAACATTTTCATTGGCTGCTGTGTAGGAACATCCTCAATGGCTGCTATGTAGGAACATCTTCATTGGCTGCTGTGTAGGAACAGTCTCATTGGCTGCTGTGTCTATCTATCTATCTATCTATCTATCTATCTATCTATCTATCTATCTATCTATCTATCTATCTATCTATCTATCTATCTATCTATCTAATGTCTCTATCTCTATCTATCTATCTAGTGACTCTCAGGGCGGCGCGGCCCCCTTTTATACCCTTCCTGGACGATGAAGATGTTCCTGCACATGAAGATGTTCCTACACAGCAGCCATTGAGGATGTTCCTACACAGCAGCCAATGAAAATGTTCCTACACAGCAGCCAGATTGTGACATCACAGAGCATCCCTGTGATGTCACAATCTGGCTGCTGTGAAAGAACATTTTCATTGGCTGCTGTGTAGGAACATCCTCAATGGCTGCTGTGTAGGAACATCTTCATTGGCTGCTGTGTAGGAACAGTCTCATTGGCTGCTGTGTCTATCTATCTATCTATCTATCTATCTATCTATCTATCTATCTATCTATCTATCTATCTATCTATCTATCTATCTATCTATCTATCTATCTATCTATCTATATGTCTCTATCTCTATCTATCTATCTAGTGACTCTCAGGGCGCCGCGGCCCCCTTTTATACCCTTCCTGGACGATGAAGATGTTCCTGCACATGAAGATGTTCCTACACAGCAGCCATTGAGGATGTTCCTACACAGCAGCCAATGAAAATGTTCCTACACAGCAGCCAGATTGTGACATCACAGAGCATCCCTGTGATGTCACAATCTGGCTGCTGTGTAAGAACATTTTCATTGGCTGCTGTGTAGGAACATCCTCAATGGCTGATATGTAGGAACATCTTCATTGGCTGCTGTGTAGGAACAGTCTCATTGGCTGCTGTGTCTATCTATCTATCTATCTATCTATCTATCTATCTATCTATCTATCTATCTATCTATCTATCTATCTATCTATCTATCTATCTATCTATCTATCCATCTATCTATCTATCTATCTATCTATCTATCTATCTATCTATCTATCTATCTATATGTCTCTATCTCTATCTATCTATCTAGTGACTCTCAGGGCGGCGCGGCCCCCTTTTATACCCTTCCTGGACGATGAAGATGTTCCTGCACATGAAGATGTTCCTACACAGCAGCCATTGAGGATGTTCCTACACAGCAGCCAATGAAAATGTTCCTACACAGCAGCCAGATTGTGACATCACAGAGCATCCCTGTGATGTCACAATCTGGCTGCTGTGTAAGAACATTTTCATTGGCTGCTGTGTAGGAACATCCTCAATGGCTGCTGTGTTGGAACATCTTCATTGGCTGCTGTGTAGGAACAGTCTCATTGGCTGCTGTGTCTATCTATCTATCTATCTATCTATCTATCTATCTATCTATCTATCTATCTATCTATCTATCTATCTATCTATCTATATGTCTCTATCTCTATCTATCTATCTAGTGACTCTCAGGGCGGCGCGGCCCCCTTTTATACCCTTCCTGGACGATGAAGATGTTCCTGCACATGAAGATGTTCCTACACAGCAGCCATTGAGGATGTTCCTACACAGCAGCCAATGAAAATGTTCCTACACAGCAGCCAGATTGTGACATCACAGAGCATCCCTGTGATGTCACAATC
>NW_028176124.1:485000-515000 GCF_949987555.1 Borostomias antarcticus
GTGTAGGAACAGTCTCATTGGCTGCTGTGTCTATCAATCTATCTATCTATCTATCTATCTATCTATCTATCTATCTATCTATCTATCTATCTATCTATCTATCTATCTATCTATCTATCTATCTATCTATCTATCTATCTATCTATATGTCTCTATCTCTATCTATCTATCTAGTGACTCTCAGGGCGGCGCGGCCCCCTTTTATACCCTTCCTGGACGATGAAGATGTTCCTGCACATGAAGATGTTCCTACACAGCAGCCATTGAGGATGTTCCTACACAGCAGCCAATGAAAATGTTCCTACACAGCAGCCAGATTGTGACATCACAGAGCATCCCTGTGATGTCACAATCTGGCTGCTGTGTAAGAACATTTTCATTGGCTGCTGTGTAGGAACATCCTCAATGGCTGCTGTGTAAGAACATCTTCATTGGCTGCTGTGTAGGAACAGTCTCATTGGCTCCTGTGTCTATCTATCTATCTATCTATCTATCTATCTATCTATCTATCTATCTATCTATCTATCTATCTATCTATCTATCTATCTATCTATCTATCTATCTATCTATATGTCTCTATCTCTATCTATCTATCTAGTGACTCTCAGGGCGGCGCGGCCCCCTTTTATACCCTTCCTGGACGATGAAGATGTTCCTGCACATGAAGATGTTCCTACACAGCAGCCAGATTGTGACATCACAGAGCTTCCCTGTGATGTCACAATCTGGCTGCTGTGTAAGAACATTTTCATTGGCTGCTGTGTAGGAACATCCTCAATGGCTGCTGTGTTGGAACATCTTCATTGGCTGCTGTGTAGGAACAGTCTCATTGGCTGCTGTGTCTATCTATCTATCTATCTATCTATCTATCTATCTATCTATCTATCTATCTATCTATCTATCTATCTATCTATCTATCTATCTATCTATCTATCTATCTATCTATCTATCTAATGTCTCTATCTCTATCTATCTATCTAGTGACTCTCAGGGCGGCGCGGCCCCCTTTTATACCCTTCCTGGACGATGAAGATGTTCCTGCACATGAAGATGTTCCTACACAGCAGCCATTGAGGATGTTCCTACACAGCAGCCAATGAAAATGTTCCTACACAGCAGCCAGATTGTGACATCACAGAGCATCCCTGTGATGTCACAATCTGGCTGCTGTGTAAGAACATTTTCATTGGCTGCTGTGTAGGAACATCCTCAATGGCTGCTATGTAGGAACATCTTCATTGGCTGCTGTGTAGGAACAGTCTCATTGGCTGCTGTGTCTATCTATCTATCTATCTATCTATCTATCTATCTATCTATCTATCTATCTATCTATCTATCTATCTATCTATCTATCTATCTATCTATCTATCTATATGTCTCTATCTCTATCTATCTATCTAGTGACTCTCAGGGCGGCGCGGCCCCCTTTTATACCCTTCCTGGACGATGAAGATGTTCCTGCACATGAAGATGTTCCTACACAGCAGCCAGATTGTGACATCACAGAGCTTCCCTGTGATGTCACAATCTGGCTGCTGTGTAAGAACATTTTCATTTGCTGCTGTGTAGGAACATCCTCAATGGCTGCTGTGTTGGAACATCTTCATTGGCTGCTGTGTAGGAACAGTCTCATTGGCTGCTGTGTCTATCTATCTATCTATCTATCTATCTATCTATCTATCTATCTATCTATCTATCTATCTATCTATCTATCTATCTATCTATCTATCTATCTATCTATATGTCTCTATCTCTATCTATCTATCTAGTGACTCTCAGGGCGGCGCGGCCCCCTTTTATACCCTTCCTGGACGATGAAGATGTTCCTGCACATGAAGATGTTCCTACACAGCAGCCATTGAGGATGTTCCTACACAGCAGCCAATGAAAATGTTCCTACACAGCAGCCAGATTGTGACATCACAGAGCATCCCTGTGATGTCACAATCTGGCTGCTGTGTAAGAACATTTTCATTGGCTGCTGTGTAGGAACATCCTCAATGGCTGCTATGTAGGAACATCTTCATTGGCTGCTGTGTAGGAACAGTCTCATTGGCTGCTGTGTCTATCTATCTATCTATCTATCTATCTATCTATCTATCTATCTATCTATCTATCTATCTATCTATCTATCTATCTATCTATCTATCTATCTATCTATCTATCTATCTATATGTCTCTATCTCTATCTATCTATCTAGTGACTCTCAGGGCGGCGCGGCCCCCTTTTATACCCTTCCTGGACGATGAAGATGTTCCTGCACATGAAGATGTTCCTACACAGCAGCCATTGAGGATGTTCCTACACAGCAGCCAATGAAAATGTTCCTACACAGCAGCCAGATTGTGACATCACAGAGCATCCCTGTGATGTCACAATCTGGCTGCTGTGAAAGAACATTTTCATTGGCTGATGTGTAGGAACATCCTCAATGGCTGCTGTGTAGGAACATCTTCATTGGCTGCTGTGTAGGAACAGTCTCATTGGCTGCTGTGTCTATCTATCTATCTATCTATCTATCTATCTATCTATCTATCTATCTATCTATCTATCTTATCTATCTATCTATCTATCTATCTATCTATCTATCTATCTATCTATCTATCTATATGTCTCTATCTCTATCTATCTATCTAGTGACTCTCAGGGCGGCGCGGCCCCCTTTTATACCCTTCCTGGACGATGAAGATGTTCCTGCACATGAAGATGTTCCTACACAGCAGCCATTGAGGATGTTCCTACACAGCAGCCAATGAAAATGTTCCTACACAGCAGCCAGATTGTGACATCACAGAGCTTCCCTGTGATGTCACAATCTGGCTGCTGTGTAAGAACATTTTCATTGGCTGCTGTGTAGGAACATCCTCAATGGCTGCTGTGTTGGAACATCTTCATTGGCTGCTGTGTAGGAACAGTCTCATTGGCTGCTGTGTCTATCTATCTATCTATCTATCTATCTATCTATCTATCTATCTATCTATCCATCTATCTATCTATCTATCTATCTATCTATCTATCTATCTATCTATCTATCTATCTATCTATCTATCTATCTATCTATCTATATGTCTCTATCTCTATCTATCTATCTAGTGACTCTCAGGGCGGCGCGGCCCCCTTTTATACCCTTCCTGGACGATGAAGATGTTCCTGCACATGAAGATGTTCCTACACAGCAGCCATTGAGGATGTTCCTACACAGCAGCCAATGAAAATGTTCCTACACAGCAGCCAGATTGTGACATCACAGAGCATCCCTGTGATGTCACAATCTGGCTGCTGTGTAAGAACATTTTCATTGGCTGCTGTGTAGGAACATCCTCAATGGCTGCTGTGTTGGAACATCTTCATTGGCTGCTGTGTAGGAACAGTCTCATTGGCTGCTGTGTCTATCTATCTATCTATCTATCTATCTATCTATCTATCTATCTATCTATCTATCTATCTATCTATCTATCTATCTATCTATCTATCTATCTATCTATCTATCTATATGTCTCTATCTCTATCTATCTATCTAGTGACTCTCAGGGCGGCGCGGCCCCCTTTTATACCCTTCCTGGACGATGAAGATGTTCCTGCACATGAAGATGTTCCTACACAGCAGCCATTGAGGATGTTCCTACACAGCAGCCAATGAAAATGTTCCTACACAGCAGCCAGATTGTGACATCACAGAGCATCCCTGTGATGTCACAATCTGGCTGCTGTGAAAGAACATTTTCATTGGCTGCTGTGTAGGAACATCCTCAATGGCTGCTGTGTAGGAACATCTTCATTGGCTGCTGTGTAGGAACAGTCTCATTGGCTGCTGTGTCTATCTATCTATCTATCTATCTATCTATCTATCTATCTATCTATCTATCTATCTATCTATCTATCTATCTATATGTCTCTATCTCTATCTATCTATCTAGTGACTCTCAGGGCGGCGCGGCCCCCTTTTATACCCTTCCTGGACGATGAAGATGTTCCTGCACATGAAGATGTTCCTACACAGCAGCCATTGAGGATGTTCCTACACAGCAGCCAATGAAAATGTTCCTACACAGCAGCCAGATTGTGACATCACAGAGCTTCCCTGTGATGTCACAATCTGGCTGCTGTGTAAGAACATTTTCATTGGCTGCTGTGTAGGAACATCCTCAATGGCTGCTGTGTTGGAACATCTTCATTGGCTGCTGTGTAGGAACAGTCTCATTGGCTGCTGTGTCTATCTATCTATCTATCTATCTATCTATCTATCTATCTATCTATCTATCTATCTATCTATCTATCTATCTATCTATCTATCTATCTATCTATCTATCTATCTATCTATATGTCTCTATCTCTATCTATCTATCTAGTGACTCTCAGGGCGGCGCGGCCCCCTTTTATACCCTTCCTGGACGATGAAGATGTTCCTGCACATGAAGATGTTCCTACACAGCAGCCATTGAGGATGTTCCTACACAGCAGCCAATGAAAATGTTCCTACACAGCAGCCAGATTGTGACATCACAGAGCATCCCTGTGATGTCACAATCTGGCTGCTGTGTAAGAACATTTTCATTGGCTGCTGTGTAGGAACATCCTCAATGGCTGCTGTGTTGGAACATCTTCATTGGCTGCTGTGTAGGAACAGTCTCATTGGCTGCTGTGTCTATCTATCTATCTATCTATCTATCTATCTATCTATCTATCTATCTATCTATCTATCTATCTATATGTCTCTATCTCTATCTATCTATCTAGTGACTCTCAGGGCGGCGCGGCCCCCTTTTATACCCTTCCTGGACGATGAAGATGTTCCTGCACATGAAGATGTTCCTACACAGCAGCCATTGAGGATGTTCCTACACAGCAGCCAATGAAAATGTTCCTACACAGCAGCCAGATTGTGACATCACAGAGCATCCCTGTGATGTCACAATCTGGCTGCTGTGTAAGAACATTTTCATTGGCTGCTGTGTAGGAACATCCTCAATGGCTGCTGTGTAAGAACATCTTCATTGGCTGCTGTGTAGGAACAGTCTCATTGGCTCCTGTGTCTATCTATCTATCTATCTATCTATCTATCTATCTATCTATCTATCTATCTATCTATCTATCTATCTATCTATCTATCTATCTATCTATCTATCTATCTATCTATATGTCTCTATCTCTATCTATCTATCTAGTGACTCTCAGGGCGGCGCGGCCCCCTTTTATACCCTTCCTGGACGATGAAGATGTTCCTGCACATGAAGATGTTCCTACACAGCAGCCAGATTGTGACATCACAGAGCTTCCCTGTGATGTCACAATCTGGCTGCTGTGTAAGAACATTTTCATTGGCTGCTGTGTAGGAACATCCTCAATGGCTGCTGTGTTGGAACATCTTCATTGGCTGCTGTGTAGGAACAGTCTCATTGGCTGCTGTGTCTATCTATCTATCTATCTATCTATCTATCTATCTATCTATCTATCTATCTATCTATCTATCTATCTATCTATCTATCTATCTATCTATCTATCTATCTATCTATCTAATGTCTCTATCTCTATCTATCTATCTAGTGACTCTCAGGGCGGCGCGGCCCCCTTTTATACCCTTCCTGGACGATGAAGATGTTCCTGCACATGAAGATGTTCCTACACAGCAGCCATTGAGGATGTTCCTACACAGCAGCCAATGAAAATGTTCCTACACAGCAGCCAGATTGTGACATCACAGAGCATCCCTGTGATGTCACAATCTGGCTGCTGTGAAAGAACATTTTCATTGGCTGCTGTGTAGGAACATCCTCAATGGCTGCTGTGTAGGAACATCTTCATTGGCTGCTGTGTAGGAACAGTCTCATTGGCTGCTGTGTCTATCTATCTATCTATCTATCTATCTATCTATCTATCTATCTATCTATCCATCTATCTATCTATCTATCTATCTATCTATCTATCTATCTATCTATCTATCTATCTATCTATCTATCTATCTATATGTCTCTATCTCTATCT
Source organism: Borostomias antarcticus (assembly GCF_949987555.1). Taxonomy (NCBI): domain Eukaryota; kingdom Metazoa; phylum Chordata; class Actinopteri; order Stomiiformes; family Stomiidae; genus Borostomias; species Borostomias antarcticus. The sequence goes on from NW_028176124.1 coordinate 490,984, forward strand.
ATCTATCTAGTGACTCTCAGGGCGGCGCGGCCCCCTTTTATACCCTTCCTGGACGATGAAGATGTTCCTGCACATGAAGATGTTCCTACACAGCAGCCATTGAGGATGTTCCTACACAGCAGCCAATGAAAATGTTCCTACACAGCAGCCAGATTGTGACATCACAGAGCATCCCTGTGATGTCACAATCTGGCTGCTGTGTAAGAACATTTTCATTGGCTGCTGTGTAGGAACATCCTCAATGGCTGCTGTGTTGGAACATCTTCATTGGCTGCTGTGTAGGAACAGTCTCATTGGCTGCTGTGTCTATCTATCTATCTATCTATCTATCTATCTATCTATCTATCTATCTATCTATCTATCTATCTATCTATCTATCTATCTATATGTCTCTATCTCTATCTATCTATCTAGTGACTCTCAGGGCGGCGCGGCCCCCTTTTATACCCTTCCTGGACGATGAAGATGTTCCTGCACATGAAGATGTTCCTACACAGCAGCCATTGAGGATGTTCCTACACAGCAGCCAATGAAAATGTTCCTACACAGCAGCCAGATTGTGACATCACAGAGCATCCCTGTCATGTCACAATCTGGCTGCTGTGTAAGAACATTTTCATTGGCTGCTGTGTAGGAACATCCTCAATGGCTGCTGTGTAAGAACATCTTCATTGGCTGCTGTGTAGGAACAGTCTCATTGGCTCCTGTGTCTATCTATCTATCTATCTATCTATCTATCTATCTATCTATCTATCTATCTATCTATCTATCTATCTATCTATCTATCTATCTATCTATCTATCTATCTATATGTCTCTATCTCTATCTATCTATCTAGTGACTCTCAGGGCGGCGCGGCCCCCTTTTATACCCTTCCTGGACGATGAAGATGTTCCTGCACATGAAGATGTTCCTACACAGCAGCCAGATTGTGACATCACAGAGCTTCCCTGTGATGTCACAATCTGGCTGCTGTGTAAGAACATTTTCATTGGCTGCTGTGTAGGAACATCCTCAATGGCTGCTGTGTTGGAACATCTTCATTGGCTGCTGTGTAGGAACAGTCTCATTGGCTGCTGTGTCTATCTATCTATCTATCTATCTATCTATCTATCTATCTATCTATCTATCTATCTATCTATCTATCTATCTATCTATCTATCTATCTATCTATCTATCTAATGTCTCTATCTCTATCTATCTATCTAGTGACTCTCAGGGCGGCGCGGCCCCCTTTTATACCCTTCCTGGACGATGAAGATGTTCCTGCACATGAAGATGTTCCTACACAGCAGCCATTGAGGATGTTCCTACACAGCAGCCAATGAAAATGTTCCTACACAGCAGCCAGATTGTGACATCACAGAGCATCCCTGTGATGTCACAATCTGGCTGCTGTGAAAGAACATTTTCATTGGCTGCTGTGTAGGAACATCCTCAATGGCTGCTGTGTAGGAACATCTTCATTGGCTGCTGTGTAGGAACAGTCTCATTGGCTGCTGTGTCTATCTATCTATCTATCTATCTATCTATCTATCTATCTATCTATCTATCTATCTATCTATCTATCTATCTATCTATCTATCTATCTATCTATCTATCTATCTATCTATCCATCTATCTATCTATCTATCTATCTATCTATCTATCTATCTATCTATCTATCTATCTATCTATCTATCTATCTATATGTCTCTATCTCTATCTATCTATCTAGTGACTCTCAGGGCGGCGCGGCCCCCTTTTATACCCTTCCTGGACGATGAAGATGTTCCTGCACATGAAGATGTTCCTACACAGCAGCCATTGAGGATGTTCCTACACAGCAGCCAATGAAAATGTTCCTACACAGCAGCCAGATTGTGACATCACAGAGCATCCCTGTGATGTCACAATCTGGCTGCTGTGTAAGAACATTTTCATTGGCTGCTGTGTAGGAACATCCTCAATGGCTGCTGTGTTGGAACATCTTCATTGGCTGCTGTGTAGGAACAGTCTCATTGGCTGCTGTGTCTATCTATCTATCTATCTATCTATCTATCTATCTATCTATCTATCTATCTATCTATCTATCTATCTATCTATATGTCTCTATCTCTATCTATCTATCTAGTGACTCTCAGGGCGGCGCGGCCCCCTTTTATACCCTTCCTGGACGATGAAGATGTTCCTGCACATGAAGATGTTCCTACACAGCAGCCATTGAGGATGTTCCTACACAGCAGCCAATGAAAATGTTCCTACACAGCAGCCAGATTGTGACATCACAGAGCATCCCTGTGATGTCACAATCTGGCTGCTGTGTAAGAACATTTTCATTGGCTGCTGTGTAGGAACATCCTCAATGGCTGCTGTGTAGGAACATCTTCATCGGCTGCTGTGTAGGAACAGTCTCATTGGCTGCTGTGTCTATCTATCTATCTATCTATCTATCTATCTATCTATCTATCTATCTATCTATCTATCTATCTATCTATCTATCTATCTATCTATCTATCTATCTATCTATCTCTATCTATCTATCTAGTGACTCTCAGGGCGGCGCGGCCCCCTTTTATACCCTTCCTGGACGATGAAGATGTTCCTGCACATGAAGATGTTCCTACACAGCAGCCATTGAGGATGTTCCTACACAGCAGCCAATGAAAATGTTCCTACACAGCAGTCAGATTGTGACATCACAGAGCATCCCTGTGATGTCACAATCTGGCTGCTGTGTAAGAACATTTTCATTGGCTGCTGTGTAGGAACATCCTCAATGGCTGCTGTGTAGGAACATCTTCATTGGCTGCTGTGTAGGAACAGTCTCATTGGCTGCTGTGTCTATCTATCTATCTATCTATCTATCTATCTATCTATCTATCTATCTATCTATCTATCTATCTATCTATCTATCTATCTATCTATCTATCTATCTATCTATCTCTCTATATGTCTCTATCTCTATCTATCTATCTAGTGACTCTCAGGGCGGCGCGGCCCCCTTTTATACCCTTCCTGGACGATGAAGATGTTCCTGCACATGAAGATGTTCCTACACAGCAGCCATTGAGGATGTTCCTACGCAGCAGCCAATGAAAATGTTCCTACACAGCAGCCAGATTGTGACATCACAGAGCATCCCTGTGATGTCACAATCTGGCTGCTGTGTAAGAACATTTTCATTGGCTGCTGTGTAGGAACATCCTCAATGGCTGCTGTGTAGGAACATCTTCATTGGCTGCTGTGTAGGAACAGTCTCATTGGCTGCTGTGTCTATCTATCTATCTATCTATCTATCTATCTATCTATCTATCTATCTATCTATCTATCTATCTATCTATCTATCTATCTATCTATCTATCTATCTATCTATCTATCTATCTATCTATATGTCTCTATCTCTATCTATCTATCTAGTGACTCTCAGGGCGGCGCGGCCCCCTTTTATACCCTTCCTGGACGATGAAGATGTTCCTGCACATGAAGATGTTCCTACACAGCAGCCATTGAGGATGTTCCTACGCAGCAGCCAATGAAAATGTTCCTACACAGCAGCCAGATTGTGACATCACAGAGCATCCCTGTGATGTCACAATCTGGCTGCTGTGTAAGAACATTTTCATTGGCTGCTGTGTAGGAACATCCTCAATGGCTGCTGTGTAGGAACATCTTCATTTGCTGCTGTGTAGGAACAGTCTCATTGGCTGCTGTGTCTATCTATCTATCTATCTATCTATCTATCTATCTATCTATCTATCTATCTATCTATCTATCTATCTATCTATCTATCTATCTATCTATCTATCTATCTATCTATCTATTTATCTATCTATCTATCTATCTATCTATCTATCTATCTATCTATCTATATGTCTCTATCTCTATCTATCCATCTAGTGACTCTCAGGGCGGCGCGGCCCCCTTTTATACCCTTCCTGGACGATGAAGATGTTCCTGCACATGAAGATGTTCCTACACAGCAGCCATTGAGGATGTTCCTACACAGCAGCCAATGAAAATGTTCCTACACAGCAGCCAGATTGTGACATCACAGAGCATCCCTGTGATGTCACAATCTGGCTGCTGTGTAAGAACATTTTCATTGGCTGCTGTGTAGGAACATCCTCAATGGCTGCTGTGTAGGAACATCTTCATCGGCTGCTGTGTAGGAACAGTCTCATTGGCTGCTGTGTCTATCTATCTATCTATCTATCTATCTATCTATCTATCTATCTATCTATCTCTATCTATCTATCTAGTGACTCTCAGGGCGGCGCGGCCCCCTTTTATACCCTTCCTGGACGATGAAGATGTTCCTGCACATGAAGATGTTCCTACACAGCAGCCATTGAGGATGTTCCTACACAGCAGCCAATGAAAATGTTCCTACACAGCAGTCAGATTGTGACATCACAGAGCATCCCTGTGATGTCACAATCTGGCTGCTGTGTAAGAACATTTTCATTGGCTGCTGTGTAGGAACATCCTCAATGGCTGCTGTGTAGGAACATCTTCATTGGCTGCTGTGTAGGAACAGTCTCATTGGCTGCTGTGTCTATCTATCTATCTATCTATCTATCTATCTATCTATATGTCTCTATCTCTATCTATCCATCTAGTGACTCTCAGGGCGGCGCGGCCCCCTTTTATACCCTTCCTGGACGATGAAGATGTTCCTGCACATGAAGATGTTCCTACACAGCAGCCATTGAGGATGTTCCTACACAGCAGCCAATGAAAATGTTCCTACACAGCAGCCAGATTGTGACATCACAGAGCATCCCTGTGATGTCACAATCTGGCTGCTGTGTAAGAACATTTTCATTGGCTGCTGTGTAGGAACATCCTCAATGGCTGCTGTGTAGGAACATCTTCATCGGCTGCTGTGTAGGAACAGTCTCATTGGCTGCTGTGTCTATCTATCTATCTATCTATCTATCTATCTATCTATCTATCTATCTATCTATCTATCTATCTATCTATCTATCTATCTATCTATCTATCTATCTATCTATCTATCTATCTATATGTCTCTATCTCTATCTATCTATCTAGTGACTCTCAGGGCGGCGCGGCCCCCTTTTATACCCTTCCTGGACGATGAAGATGTTCCTGCACATGAAGATGTTCCTACACAGCAGCCATTGAGGATGTTCCTACGCAGCAGCCAATGAAAATGTTCCTACACAGCAGCCAGATTGTGACATCACAGAGCATCCCTGTGATGTCACAATCTGGCTGCTGTGTAAGAACATTTTCATTGGCTGCTGTGTAGGAACATCCTCAATGGCTGCTGTGTAGGAACATCTTCATTTGCTGCTGTGTAGGAACAGTCTCATTGGCTGCTGTGTCTATCTATCTATCTATCTATCTATCTATCTATCTATCTATCTATCTATCTATCTATCTATCTATCTATCTATCTATCTATCTATCTATATGTCTCTATCTCTATCTATCCATCTAGTGACTCTCAGGGCGGCGCGGCCCCCTTTTATACCCTTCCTGGACGATGAAGATGTTCCTGCACATGAAGATGTTCCTACACAGCAGCCATTGAGGATGTTCCTACACAGCAGCCAATGAAAATGTTCCTACACAGCAGCCAGATTGTGACATCACAGAGCATCCCTGTGATGTCACAATCTGGCTGCTGTGTAAGAACATTTTCATTGGCTGCTGTGTAGGAACATCCTCAATGGCTGCTGTGTAGGAACATCTTCATCGGCTGCTGTGTAGGAACAGTCTCATTGGCTGCTGTGTCTATCTATCTATCTATCTATCTATCTATCTATCTATCTATCTATCTATCTATCTATCTATCTCTATCTATCTATCTAGTGACTCTCAGGGCGGCGCGGCCCCCTTTTATACCCTTCCTGGACGATGAAGATGTTCCTGCACATGAAGATGTTCCTACACAGCAGCCATTGAGGATGTTCCTACACAGCAGCCAATGAAAATGTTCCTACACAGCAGTCAGATTGTGACATCACAGAGCATCCCTGTGATGTCACAATCTGGCTGCTGTGTAAGAACATTTTCATTGGCTGCTGTGTAGGAACATCCTCAATGGCTGCTGTGTAGGAACATCTTCATTGGCTGCTGTGTATGAACAGTCTCATTGGCTGCTGTGTCTATCTATCTATCTATCTATCTATCTATCTATCTATCTATCTATCTATCTATCTATCTATCTATCTATCTATATGTCTCTATCTCTATCTATCCATCTAGTGACTCTCAGGGCGGCGCGGCCCCCTTTTATACCCTTCCTGGACGATGAAGATGTCCCTGCACATGAAGATGTTCCTACACAGCAGCCATTGAGGATGTTCCTACACAGCAGCCAATGAAAATGTTCCTACACAGCAGCCAGATTGTGACATCACAGAGCATCCCTGTGATGTCACAATCTGGCTGCTGTGTAAGAACATTTTCATTGGCTGCTGTGTAGGAACATCCTCAATGGCTGCTGTGTAGGAACATCTTCATCGGCTGCTGTGTAGGAACAGTCTCATTGGCTGCTGTGTCTATCTATCTATCTATCTATCTATCTATCTATCTATCTATCTATCTATCTATCTATCTATCTATCTATCTATCTATCTATCTCTATCTATCTATCTAGTGACTCTCAGGGCGGCGCGGCCCCCTTTTATACCCTTCCTGGACGATGAAGATGTTCCTGCACATGAAGATGTTCCTACACAGCAGCCATTGAGGATGTTCCTACACAGCAGCCAATGAAAATGTTCCTACACAGCAGTCAGATTGTGACATCACAGAGCATCCCTGTGATGTCACAATCTGGCTGCTGTGTAAGAACATTTTCATTGGCTGCTGTGTAGGAACATCCTCAATGGCTGCTGTGTAGGAACATCTTCATTGGCTGCTGTGTAGGAACAGTCTCATTGGCTGCTGTGTCTATCTATCTATCTATCTATCTATCTATCTATCTATCTATCTATCTATCTATCTATCTATCTATCTATCTATCTATCTATCTCTCTATATGTCTCTATCTCTATCTATCTATCTAGTGACTCTCAGGGCGGCGCGGCCCCCTTTTATACCCTTCCTGGACGATGAAGATGTTCCTGCACATGAAGATGTTCCTACACAGCAGCCATTGAGGATGTTCCTACGCAGCAGCCAATGAAAATGTTCCTACACAGCAGCCAGATTGTGACATCACAGAGCATCCCTGTGATGTCACAATCTGGCTGCTGTGTAAGAACATTTTCATTGGCTGCTGTGTAGGAACATCCTCAATGGCTGCTGTGTAGGAACATCTTCATTGGCTGCTGTGTAGGAACAGTCTCATTGGCTGCTGTGTCTATCTATCTATCTATCTATCTATCTATCTATCTATCTATCTATCTATCTATCTATCTATCTATCTATCTATCTATCTATCTATCTATCTATCTATCTATCTATCTATCTATCTATCTATATGTCTCTATCTCTATCTATCTATCTAGTGACTCTCAGGGCGGCGCGGCCCCCTTTTATACCCTTCCTGGACGATGAAGATGTTCCTGCACATGAAGATGTTCCTACACAGCAGCCATTGAGGATGTTCCTACGCAGCAGCCAATGAAAATGTTCCTACACAGCAGCCAGATTGTGACATCACAGAGCATCCCTGTGATGTCACAATCTGGCTGCTGTGTAAGAACATTTTCATTGGCTGCTGTGTAGGAACATCCTCAATGGCTGCTGTGTAGGAACATCTTCATTTGCTGCTGTGTAGGAACAGTCTCATTGGCTGCTGTGTCTATCTATCTATCTATCTATCTATCTATCTATCTATCTATCTATCTATCTATCTATCTATCTATCTATCTATCTATCTATCTATCTATCTATCTATCTATCTATCTATCTATCTATCTATCTATCTATCTATTTATCTATCTATCTATCTATCTATCTATCTATCTATCTATCTATCTATCTATATGTCTCTATCTCTATCTATCCATCTAGTGACTCTCAGGGCGGCGCGGCCCCCTTTTATACCCTTCCTGGACGATGAAGATGTTCCTGCACATGAAGATGTTCCTACACAGCAGCCATTGAGGATGTTCCTACACAGCAGCCAATGAAAATGTTCCTACACAGCAGCCAGATTGTGACATCACAGAGCATCCCTGTGATGTCACAATCTGGCTGCTGTGTAAGAACATTTTCATTGGCTGCTGTGTAGGAACATCCTCAATGGCTGCTGTGTAGGAACATCTTCATCGGCTGCTGTGTAGGAACAGTCTCATTGGCTGCTGTGTCTATCTATCTATCTATCTATCTATCTATCTATCTATCTATCTATCTATCTATCTATCTATCTATCTATCTATCTATCTCTATCTATCTATCTAGTGACTCTCAGGGCGGCGCGGCCCCCTTTTATACCCTTCCTGGACGATGAAGATGTTCCTGCACATGAAGATGTTCCTACACAGCAGCCATTGAGGATGTTCCTACACAGCAGCCAATGAAAATGTTCCTACACAGCAGTCAGATTGTGACATCACAGAGCATCCCTGTGATGTCACAATCTGGCTGCTGTGTAAGAACATTTTCATTGGCTGCTGTGTAGGAACATCCTCAATGGCTGCTGTGTAGGAACATCTTCATTGGCTGCTGTGTAGGAACAGTCTCATTGGCTGCTGTGTCTATCTATCTATCTATCTATCTATCTATCTATCTATCTATCTATCTATCTATCTATCTATATGTCTCTATCTCTATCTATCCATCTAGTGACTCTCAGGGCGGCGCGGCCCCCTTTTATACCCTTCCTGGACGATGAAGATGTTCCTGCACATGAAGATGTTCCTACACAGCAGCCATTGAGGATGTTCCTACACAGCAGCCAATGAAAATGTTCCTACACAGCAGCCAGATTGTGACATCACAGAGCATCCCTGTGATGTCACAATCTGGCTGCTGTGTAAGAACATTTTCATTGGCTGCTGTGTAGGAACATCCTCAATGGCTGCTGTGTAGGAACATCTTCATCGGCTGCTGTGTAGGAACAGTCTCATTGGCTGCTGTGTCTATCTATCTATCTATCTATCTATCTATCTATCTATCTATCTATCTATCTATCTATCTATCTATCTATCTATCTATCTATCTATCTATCTATCTATCTATCTATCTATCTATCTATCTATCTATATGTCTCTATCTCTATCTATCTATCTAGTGACTCTCAGGGCGGCGCGGCCCCCTTTTATACCCTTCCTGGACGATGAAGATGTTCCTGCACATGAAGATGTTCCTACACAGCAGCCATTGAGGATGTTCCTACGCAGCAGCCAATGAAAATGTTCCTACACAGCAGCCAGATTGTGACATCACAGAGCATCCCTGTGATGTCACAATCTGGCTGCTGTGTAAGAACATTTTCATTGGCTGCTGTGTAGGAACATCCTCAATGGCTGCTGTGTAGGAACATCTTCATTTGCTGCTGTGTAGGAACAGTCTCATTGGCTGCTGTGTCTATCTATCTATCTATCTATCTATCTATCTATCTATCTATCTATCTATCTATCTATCTATCTATCTATCTATCTATCTATCTATCTATATGTCTCTATCTCTATCTATCCATCTAGTGACTCTCAGGGCGGCGCGGCCCCCTTTTATACCCTTCCTGGACGATGAAGATGTTCCTGCACATGAAGGTGTTCCTACACAGCAGCCATTGAGGATGTTCCTACACAGCAGCCAATGAAAATGTTCCTACACAGCAGCCAGATTGTGACATCACAGAGCATCCCTGTGATGTCACAATCTGGCTGCTGTGTAAGAACATTTTCATTGGCTGCTGTGTAGGAACATCCTCAATGGCTGCTGTGTAGGAACATCTTCATCGGCTGCTGTGTAGGAACAGTCTCATTGGCTGCTGTGTCTATCTATCTATCTATCTATCTATCTATCTATCTATCTATCTATCTATCTATCTATCTATCTATCTATCTATCTATCTATCTATCTATCTATCTATCTATCTATCTATCTCTATCTATCTATCTAGTGACTCTCAGGGCGGCGCGGCCCCCTTTTATACCCTTCCTGGACGATGAAGATGTTCCTGCACATGAAGATGTTCCTACACAGCAGCCATTGAGGATGTTCCTACACAGCAGCCAATGAAAATGTTCCTACACAGCAGTCAGATTGTGACATCACAGAGCATCCCTGTGATGTCACAATCTGGCTGCTGTGTAAGAACATTTTCATTGGCTGCTGTGTAGGAACATCCTCAATGGCTGCTGTGTAGGAACATCTTCATTGGCTGCTGTGTAGGAACAGTCTCATTGGCTGCTGTGTCTATCTATCTATCTATCTATCTATCTATCTATCTATCTATCTATCTATCTATCTATCTATCTATCTATCTATCTATCTATCTATCTCTCTATATGTCTCTATCTCTATCTATCTATCTAGTGACTCTCAGGGCGGCGCGGCCCCCTTTTATACCCTTCCTGGACGATGAAGATGTTCCTGCACATGAAGATGTTCCTACACAGCAGCCATTGAGGATGTTCCTACGCAGCAGCCAATGAAAATGTTCCTACACAGCAGCCAGATTGTGACATCACAGAGCATCCCTGTGATGTCACAATCTGGCTGCTGTGTAAGAACATTTTCATTGGCTGCTGTGTAGGAACATCCTCAATGGCTGCTGTGTAGGAACATCTTCATTGGCTGCTGTGTAGGAACAGTCTCATTGGCTGCTGTGTCTATCTATCTATCTATCTATCTATCTATCTATCTATCTATCTATCTATCTATCTATCTATCTATCTATCTATCTATCTATCTATCTATCTATCTATCTATCTATCTATCTATCTATCTATCTATCTATCTATATGTCTCTATCTCTATCTATCTATCTAGTGACTCTCAGGGCGGCGCGGCCCCCTTTTATACCCTTCCTGGACGATGAAGATGTTCCTGCACATGAAGATGTTCCTACACAGCAGCCATTGAGGATGTTCCTACGCAGCAGCCAATGAAAATGTTCCTACACAGCAGCCAGATTGTGACATCACAGAGCATCCCTGTGATGTCACAATCTGGCTGCTGTGTAAGAACATTTTCATTGGCTGCTGTGTAGGAACATCCTCAATGGCTGCTGTGTAGGAACATCTTCATTTGCTGCTGTGTAGGAACAGTCTCATTGGCTGCTGTGTCTATCTATCTATCTATCTATCTATCTATCTATCTATCTATCTATCTATCTATCTATCTATCTATCTATCTATCTATCTATCTATCTATCTATTTATCTATCTATCTATCTATCTATCTATCTATCTATCTATCTATCTATCTATCTATATGTCTCTATCTCTATCTATCCATCTAGTGACTCTCAGGGCGGCGCGGCCCCCTTTTATACCCTTCCTGGACGATGAAGATGTTCCTGCACATGAAGATGTTCCTACACAGCAGCCATTGAGGATGTTCCTACACAGCAGCCAATGAAAATGTTCCTACACAGCAGCCAGATTGTGACATCACAGAGCATCCCTGTGATGTCACAATCTGGCTGCTGTGTAAGAACATTTTCATTGGCTGCTGTGTAGGAACATCCTCAATGGCTGCTGTGTAGGAACATCTTCATCGGCTGCTGTGTAGGAACAGTCTCATTGGCTGCTGTGTCTATCTATCTATCTATCTATCTATCTATCTATCTATCTATCTATCTATCTATCTATCTATCTCTATCTATCTATCTAGTGACTCTCAGGGCGGCGCGGCCCCCTTTTATACCCTTCCTGGACGATGAAGATGTTCCTGCACATGAAGATGTTCCTACACAGCAGCCATTGAGGATGTTCCTACACAGCAGCCAATGAAAATGTTCCTACACAGCAGTCAGATTGTGACATCACAGAGCATCCCTGTGATGTCACAATCTGGCTGCTGTGTAAGAACATTTTCATTGGCTGCTGTGTAGGAACATCCTCAATGGCTGCTGTGTAGGAACATCTTCATTGGCTGCTGTGTAGGAACAGTCTCATTGGCTGCTGTGTCTATCTATCTATCTATCTATCTATCTATCTATCTATCTATCTATCTATCTATATGTCTCTATCTCTATCTATCCATCTAGTGACTCTCAGGGCGGCGCGGCCCCCTTTTATACCCTTCCTGGACGATGAAGATGTTCCTGCACATGAAGATGTTCCTACACAGCAGCCATTGAGGATGTTCCTACACAGCAGCCAATGAAAATGTTCCTACACAGCAGCCAGATTGTGACATCACAGAGCATCCCTGTGATGTCACAATCTGGCTGCTGTGTAAGAACATTTTCATTGGCTGCTGTGTAGGAACATCCTCAATGGCTGCTGTGTAGGAACATCTTCATCGGCTGCTGTGTAGGAACAGTCTCATTGGCTGCTGTGTCTATCTATCTATCTATCTATCTATCTATCTATCTATCTATCTATCTATCTATCTATCTATCTATCTATCTATCTATCTATCTATCTATCTATATGTCTCTATCTCTATCTATCTATCTAGTGACTCTCAGGGCGGCGCGGCCCCCTTTTATACCCTTCCTGGACGATGAAGATGTTCCTGCACATGAAGATGTTCCTACACAGCAGCCATTGAGGATGTTCCTACGCAGCAGCCAATGAAAATGTTCCTACACAGCAGCCAGATTGTGACATCACAGAGCATCCCTGTGATGTCACAATCTGGCTGCTGTGTAAGAACATTTTCATTGGCTGCTGTGTAGGAACATCCTCAATGGCTGCTGTGTAGGAACATCTTCATTTGCTGCTGTGTAGGAACAGTCTCATTGGCTGCTGTGTCTATCTATCTATCTATCTATCTATCTATCTATCTATCTATCTATCTATCTATCTATCTATCTATCTATCTATCTATCTATATGTCTCTATCTCTATCTATCCATCTAGTGACTCTCAGGGCGGCGCGGCCCCCTTTTATACCCTTCCTGGACGATGAAGATGTTCCTGCACATGAAGGTGTTCCTACACAGCAGCCATTGAGGATGTTCCTACACAGCAGCCAATGAAAATGTTCCTACACAGCAGCCAGATTGTGACATCACAGAGCATCCCTGTGATGTCACAATCTGGCTGCTGTGTAAGAACATTTTCATTGGCTGCTGTGTAGGAACATCCTCAATGGCTGCTGTGTAGGAACATCTTCATCGGCTGCTGTGTAGGAACAGTCTCATTGGCTGCTGTGTCTATCTATCTATCTATCTATCTATCTATCTATCTATCTATCTATCTATCTATCTATCTATCTATCTATCTATCTATCTATCTATCTCTATCTATCTATCTAGTGACTCTCAGGGCGGCGCGGCCCCCTTTTATACCCTTCCTGGACGATGAAGATGTTCCTGCACATGAAGATGTTCCTACACAGCAGCCATTGAGGATGTTCCTACACAGCAGCCAATGAAAATGTTCCTACACAGCAGTCAGATTGTGACATCACAGAGCATCCCTGTGATGTCACAATCTGGCTGCTGTGTAAGAACATTTTCATTGGCTGCTGTGTAGGAACATCCTCAATGGCTGCTGTGTAGGAACATCTTCATTGGCTGCTGTGTATGAACAGTCTCATTGGCTGCTGTGTCTATCTATCTATCTATCTATCTATCTATCTATCTATCTATCTATCTATCTATCTATCTATCTATCTATCTATCTATCTATCTATATGTCTCTATCTCTATCTATCCATCTAGTGACTCTCAGGGCGGCGCGGCCCCCTTTTATACCCTTCCTGGACGATGAAGATGTCCCTGCACATGAAGATGTTCCTACACAGCAGCCATTGAGGATGTTCCTACACAGCAGCCAATGAAAATGTTCCTACACAGCAGCCAGATTGTGACATCACAGAGCATCCCTGTGATGTCACAATCTGGCTGCTGTGTAAGAACATTTTCATTGGCTGCTGTGTAGGAACATCCTCAATGGCTGCTGTGTAGGAACATCTTCATCGGCTGCTGTGTAGGAACAGTCTCATTGGCTGCTGTGTCTATCTATCTATCTATCTATCTATCTATCTATCTATCTATCTATCTATCTATCTATCTATCTATCTATCTATCTATCTCTATCTATCTATCTAGTGACTCTCAGGGCGGCGCGGCCCCCTTTTATACCCTTCCTGGACGATGAAGATGTTCCTGCACATGAAGATGTTCCTACACAGCAGCCATTGAGGATGTTCCTACACAGCAGCCAATGAAAATGTTCCTACACAGCAGTCAGATTGTGACATCACAGAGCATCCCTGTGATGTCACAATCTGGCTGCTGTGTAAGAACATTTTCATTGGCTGCTGTGTAGGAACATCCTCAATGGCTGCTGTGTAGGAACATCTTCATTGGCTGCTGTGTATGAACAGTCTCATTGGCTGCTGTGTCTATCTATCTATCTATCTATCTATCTATCTATCTATCTATCTATCTATCTATCTATCTATCTATCTATCTATCTATCTATCTATCTATCTATCTATCTATCTATCTATATGTCTCTATCTCTATCTATCTATCTAGTGACTCTCAGGGCGGCGCGGCCCCCTTTTATACCCTTCCTGGACGATGAAGATGTTCCTGCACATGAAGATGTTCCTACACAGCAGCCATTGAGGATGTTCCTACGCAGCAGCCAATGAAAATGTTCCTACACAGCAGCCAGATTGTGACATCACAGAGCATCCCTGTGATGTCACAATCTGGCTGCTGTGTAAGAACATTTTCATTGGCTGCTGTGTAGGAACATCCTCAATGGCTGCTGTGTAGGAACATCTTCATTGGCTGCTGTGTAGGAACAGTCTCATTGGCTGCTGTGTCTATCTATCTATCTATCTATCTATCTATCTATCTATCTATCTATCTATCTATCTATCTATCTATCTATCTATCTATCTATCTATCTATCTATATGTCTCTATCTCTATCTATCTATCTAGTGACTCTCAGGGCGGCGCGGCCCCCTTTTATACCCTTCCTGGACGATGAAGATGTTCCTGCACATGAAGATGTTCCTACACAGCAGCCATTGAGGATGTTCCTACGCAGCAGCCAATGAAAATGTTCCTACACAGCAGCCAGATTGTGACATCACAGAGCATCCCTGTGATGTCACAATCTGGCTGCTGTGTAAGAACATTTTCATTGGCTGCTGTGTAGGAACATCCTCAATGGCTGCTGTGTAGGAACATCTTCATTTGCTGCTGTGTAGGAACAGTCTCATTGGCTGCTGTGTCTATCTATCTATCTATCTATCTATCTATCTATCTATCTATCTATCTATCTATATGTCTCTATCTCTATCTATCCATCTAGTGACTCTCAGGGCGGCGCGGCCCCCTTTTATACCCTTCCTGGACGATGAAGATGTTCCTGCACATGAAGATGTTCCTACACAGCAGCCATTGAGGATGTTCCTACACAGCAGCCAATGAAAATGTTCCTACACAGCAGCCAGATTGTGACATCACAGAGCATCCCTGTGATGTCACAATCTGGCTGCTGTGTTAGAACATTTTCATTGGCTGCTGTGTAGGAACATCCTCAATGGCTGCTGTGTAGGAACATCTTCATTGGCTGCTGTGTAGGAACAGTCTCATTGGCTGCTGTGTCTATCTATCTATCTATCTATCTATCTATCTATCTATCTATCTATATGTCTCTATCTCTATCTATCTATCTAGTGACTCTCAGGGCGGCGCGGCCCCCTTTTATACCCTTCCTGGACGATGAAGATGTTCCTGCACATGAAGATGTTCCTACACAGCAGCCATTGAGGATGTTCCTACGCAGCAGCCAATGAAAATGTTCCTACACAGCAGCCAGATTGTGACATCACAGAGCATCCCTGTGATGTCACAATCTGGCTGCTGTGTAAGAACATTTTCATTGGCTGCTGTGTAGGAACATCCTCAATGGCTGCTGTGTAGGAACATCTTCATTTGCTGCTGTGTAGGAACAGTCTCATTGGCTGCTGTGTCTATCTATCTATCTATCTATCTATCTATCTATCTATCTATCTATCTATCTATATGTCTCTATCTCTATCTATCCATCTAGTGACTC
Source organism: Borostomias antarcticus (assembly GCF_949987555.1). NCBI lineage: Eukaryota > Metazoa > Chordata > Actinopteri > Stomiiformes > Stomiidae > Borostomias > Borostomias antarcticus. The sequence continues at coordinate 507,101 of NW_028176124.1, forward strand.
TCAGGGCGGCGCGGCCCCCTTTTATACCCTTCCTGGACGATGAAGATGTTCCTGCACATGAAGATGTTCCTACACAGCAGCCATTGAGGATGTTCCTACACAGCAGCCAATGAAAATGTTCCTACACAGCAGCCAGATTGTGACATCACAGAGCATCCCTGTGATGTCACAATCTGGCTGCTGTGTTAGAACATTTTCATTGGCTGCTGTGTAGGAACATCCTCAATGGCTGCTGTGTAGGAACATCTTCATTGGCTGCTGTGTAGGAACAGTCTCATTGGCTGCTGTGTCTATCTATCTATCTATCTATCTATCTATCTATCTATCTATCTATATGTCTCTATCTCTATCTATCTATCTAGTGACTCTCAGGGCGGCGCGGCCCCCTTTTATACCCTTCCTGGACGATGAAGATGTTCCTGCACATGAAGATGTTCCTACACAGCAGCCATTGAGGATGTTCCTACGCAGCAGCCAATGAAAATGTTCCTACACAGCAGCCAGATTGTGACATCACAGAGCATCCCTGTGATGTCACAATCTGGCTGCTGTGTAAGAACATTTTCATTGGCTGCTGTGTAGGAACATCCTCAATGGCTGCTGTGTAGGAACATCTTCATTTGCTGCTGTGTAGGAACAGTCTCATTGGCTGCTGTGTCTATCTATCTATCTATCTATCTATCTATCTATCTATCTATCTATCTATCTATCTATCTATCTATCTATCTATCTATCTATATGTCTCTATCTCTATCTATCCATCTAGTGACTCTCAGGGCGGCGCGGCCCCCTTTTATACCCTTCCTGGACGATGAAGATGTTCCTGCACATGAAGATGTTCCTACACAGCAGCCATTGAGGATGTTCCTACACAGCAGCCAATGAAAATGTTCCTACACAGCAGCCAGATTGTGACATCACAGAGCATCCCTGTGATGTCACAATCTGGCTGCTGTGTAAGAACATTTTCATTGGCTGCTGTGTAGGAACATCCTCAATGGCTGCTGTGTAGGAACATCTTCATCGGCTGCTGTGTAGGAACAGTCTCATTGGCTGCTGTGTCTATCTATCTATCTATCTATCTATCTATCTATCTATCTATCTATCTATCTATCTATCTATCTATCTATCTATCTATCTATCTCTATCTATCTATCTAGTGACTCTCAGGGCGGCGCGGCCCCCTTTTATACCCTTCCTGGACGATGAAGATGTTCCTGCACATGAAGATGTTCCTACACAGCAGCCATTGAGGATGTTCCTACACAGCAGCCAATGAAAATGTTCCTACACAGCAGTCAGATTGTGACATCACAGAGCATCCCTGTGATGTCACAATCTGGCTGCTGTGTAAGAACATTTTCATTGGCTGCTGTGTAGGAACATCCTCAATGGCTGCTGTGTAGGAACATCTTCATTGGCTGCTGTGTAGGAACAGTCTCATTGGCTGCTGTGTCTATCTATCTATCTATCTATCTATCTATCTATCTATCTATCTATCTATCTATCTATCTATCTATCTATCTATATGTCTCTATCTCTATCTATCTATCTAGTGACTCTCAGGGCGGCGCGGCCCCCTTTTATACCCTTCCTGGACGATGAAGATGTTCCTGCACATGAAGATGTTCCTACACAGCAGCCATTGAGGATGTTCCTACACAGCAGCCAATGAAAATGTTCCTACACAGCAGCCAGATTGTGACATCACAGAGCATCCCTGTGATGTCACAATCTGGCTGCTGTGTAGGAACATTTTCATTGGCTGCTGTGTAGGAACATCCTCAATGGCTGCTGTGTAGGAATATCTTCATTGGCTGCTGTGTAGGAACAGTCTCATTGGCTGCTGTGTCTATCTATCTATCTATCTATCTATCTATCTATCTATCTATCTATCTATCTATCTATCTATCTATCTATCTATATGTCTCTATCTCTATCTATCTATCTAGTGACTCTCAGGGCGGCGCGGCCCCCTTTTATACCCTTCCTGGACGATGAAGATGTTCCTGCACATGAAGATGTTCCTACACAGCAGCCATTGAGGATGTTCCTACGCAGCAGCCAATGAAAATGTTCCTACACAGCAGCCAGATTGTGACATCACAGAGCATCCCTGTGATGTCACAATCTGGCTGCTGTGTAAGAACATTTTCATTGGCTGCTGTGTAGGAACATCCTCAATGGCTGCTGTGTAGGAACATCTTCATTTGCTGCTGTGTAGGAACAGTCTCATTGGCTGCTGTGTCTATCTATCTATCTATCTATCTATCTATCTATCTATCTATCTATCTATCTATCTATCTATCTATCTATCTATCTATCTATCTATCTATCTATCTATCTATATGTCTCTATCTCTATCTATCCATCTAGTGACTCTCAGGGCGGCTTGGCCCCCTTTTATACCCTTCCTGGACGATGAAGATGTTCCTGCACATGAAGATGTTCCTACACAGCAGCCATTGAGGATGTTCCTACACAGCAGCCAATGAAAATTTTCCTACACAGCAGCCAGATTGTGACATCACAGAGCATCCCTGTGATGTCACAATCTGGCTGCTGTGTTAGAACATTTTCATTGGCTGCTGTGTAGGAACATCCTCAATGGCTGCTGTGTAGGAACATCTTCATTGGCTGCTGTGTAGGAACAGTCTCATTGGCTGCTGTGTCTATCTATCTATCTATCTATCTATCTATCTATCTATCTATCTATCTATCTATCTATCTATCTATCTATCTATCTATCTATCTATCTATCTATCTATCTATCTATCTATATGTCTCTATCTCTATCTATCTATCTAGTGACTCTCAGGGCGGCGCGGCCCCCTTTTATACCCTTCCTGGACGATGAAGATGTTCCTGCACATGAAGATGTTCCTACACAGCAGCCATTGAGGATGTTCCTACGCAGCAGCCAATGAAAATGTTCCTACACAGCAGCCAGATTGTGACATCACAGAGCATCCCTGTGATGTCACAATCTGGCTGCTGTGTAAGAACATTTTCATTGGCTGCTGTGTAGGAACATCCTCAATGGCTGCTGTGTAGGAACATCTTCATTTGCTGCTGTGTAGGAACAGTCTCATTGGCTGCTGTGTCTATCTATCTATCTATCTATCTATCTATCTATCTATCTATCTATCTATCTATCTATCTATCTATCTATCTATATGTCTCTATCTCTATCTATCCATCTAGTGACTCTCAGGGCGGCGCGGCCCCCTTTTATACCCTTCCTGGACGATGAAGATGTTCCTGCACATGAAGATGTTCCTACACAGCAGCCATTGAGGATGTTCCTACACAGCAGCCAATGAAAATGTTCCTACACAGCAGCCAGATTGTGACATCACAGAGCATCCCTGTGATGTCACAATCTGGCTGCTGTGTAAGAACATTTTCATTGGCTGCTGTGTAGGAACATCCTCAATGGCTGCTGTGTAGGAACATCTTCATCGGCTGCTGTGTAGGAACAGTCTCATTGGCTGCTGTGTCTATCTATCTATCTATCTATCTATCTATCTATCTATCTATCTATCTATCTATCTATCTATCTATCTATCTATCTATCTATCTATCTATCTATCTATCTATCTATCTCTATCTATCTATCTAGTGACTCTCAGGGCGGCGCGGCCCCCTTTTATACCCTTCCTGGACGATGAAGATGTTCCTGCACATGAAGATGTTCCTACACAGCAGCCATTGAGGATGTTCCTACACAGCAGCCAATGAAAATGTTCCTACACAGCAGTCAGATTGTGACATCACAGAGCATCCCTGTGATGTCACAATCTGGCTGCTGTGTAAGAACATTTTCATTGGCTGCTGTGTAGGAACATCCTCAATGGCTGCTGTGTAGGAACATCTTCATTGGCTGCTGTGTAGGAACAGTCTCATTGGCTGCTGTGTCTATCTATCTATCTATCTATCTATCTATCTATCTATCTATCTATCTATCTATCTATCTATCTATCTATCTATCTATCTATATGTCTCTATCTCTATCTATCTATCTAGTGACTCTCAGGGCGGCGCGGCCCCCTTTTATACCCTTCCTGGACGATGAAGATGTTCCTGCACATGAAGATGTTCCTACACAGCAGCCATTGAGGATGTTCCTACGCAGCAGCCAATGAAAATGTTCCTACACAGCAGCCAGATTGTGACATCACAGAGCATCCCTGTGATGTCACAATCTGGCTGCTGTGTAAGAACATTTTCATTGGCTGCTGTGTAGGAACATCCTCAATGGCTGCTGTGTAGGAACATCTTCATTGGCTGCTGTGTAGGAACAGTCTCATTGGCTGCTGTGTCTATCTATCTATCTATCTATCTATCTATCTATCTATCTATCTATCTATCTATCTATCTATCTATCTATCTATCTATCTATATGTCTCTATCTCTATCTATCTATCTAGTGACTCTCAGGGCGGCGCGGCCCCCTTTTATACCCTTCCTGGACGATGAAGATGTTCCTGCACATGAAGATGTTCCTACACAGCAGCCATTGAGGATGTTCCTACGCAGCAGCCAATGAAAATGTTCCTACACAGCAGCCAGATTGTGACATCACAGAGCATCCCTGTGATGTCACAATCTGGCTGCTGTGTAAGAACATTTTCATTGGCTGCTGTGTAGGAACATCCTCAATGGCTGCTGTGTAGGAACATCTTCATTTGCTGCTGTGTAGGAACAGTCTCATTGGCTGCTGTGTCTATCTATCTATCTATCTATCTATCTATCTATCTATCTATCTATTTATCTATCTATCTATCTATCTATCTATCTATCTATCTATCTATCTATCTATCTATCTATCTATATGTCTCTATCTCTATCTATCCATCTAGTGACTCTCAGGGCGGCGCGGCCCCCTTTTATACCCTTCCTGGACGATGAAGATGTCCCTGCACATGAAGATGTTCCTACACAGCAGCCATTGAGGATGTTCCTACACAGCAGCCAATGAAAATGTTCCTACACAGCAGCCAGATTGTGACATCACAGAGCATCCCTGTGATGTCACAATCTGGCTGCTGTGTAAGAACATTTTCATTGGCTGCTGTGTAGGAACATCCTCAATGGCTGCTGTGTAGGAATATCTTCATCGGCTGCTGTGTAGGAACAGTCTCATTGGCTGCTGTGTCTATCTATCTATCTATCTATCTATCTATCTATCTATCTATCTATCTATCTATCTATCTATCTATCTATCTATCTATCTCTATCTATCTATCTAGTGACTCTCAGGGCGGCGCGGCCCCCTTTTATACCCTTCCTGGACGATGAAGATGTTCCTGCACATGAAGATGTTCCTACACAGCAGCCATTGAGGATGTTCCTACACAGCAGCCAATGAAAATGTTCCTACACAGCAGTCAGATTGTGACATCACAGAGCATCCCTGTGATGTCACAATCTGGCTGCTGTGTAAGAACATTTTCATTGGCTGCTGTGTAGGAACATCCTCAATGGCTGCTGTGTAGGAACATCTTCATTGGCTGCTGTGTAGGAACAGTCTCATTGGCTGCTGTGTCTATCTATCTATCTATCTATCTATCTATCTATCTATCTATCTATCTATCTATCTATCTATCTATCTATCTATCTATCTATCTATCTATCTATCTATCTATCTAATGTCTCTATCTCTATCTATCCATCTAGTGACTCTCAGGGCGGCGCGGCCCCCTTTTATACCCTTCCTGGACGATGAAGATGTTCCTGCACATGAAGATGTTCCTACACAGCAGCCATTGAGGATGTTCCTACACAGCAGCCAATGAAAATGTTCCTACACAGCAGCCAGATTGTGACATCACAGAGCATCCCTGTGATGTCACAATCTGGCTGCTGTGTAAGAACATTTTCATTGGCTGCTGTGTAGGAACATCCTCAATGGCTGCTGTGTAGGAACATCTTCATCGGCTGCTGTGTAGGAACAGTCTCATTGGCTGCTGTGTCTATCTATCTATCTATCTATCTATCTATCTATCTATCTATCTATCTATCTATCTATCTATCTATCTATCTATCTATCTATCTATATGTCTCTATCTCTATCTATCTATCTAGTGACTCTCAGGGCGGCGCGGCCCCCTTTTATACCCTTCCTGGACGATGAAGATGTTCCTGCACATGAAGATGTTCCTACACAGCAGCCATTTAGGATGTTCCTACACAGCAGCCAATGAAAATGTTCCTACACAGCAGTCAGATTGTGACATCACAGAGCATCCCTGTGATGTCACAATCTGGCTGCTGTGTAAGAACATTTTCATTGGCTGCTGTGTAGGAACATCCTCAATGGCTGCTGTGTAGGAACATCTTCATTGGCTGCTGTGTAGGAACAGTCTCATTGGCTGCTGTGTCTATCTATCTATCTATCTATCTATCTATCTATCTATCTATCTATCTATCTATCTATCTATCTATCTATCTATCTATCTATCTATCTATCTATCTATCTATATGTCTCTATCTCTATCTATCCATCTAGTGACTCTCAGGGCGGCGCGGCCCCCTTTTATACCCTTCCTGGACGATGAAGATGTTCCTGCACATGAAGATGTTCCTACACAGCAGCCATTGAGGATGTTCCTACACAGCAGCCAATGAAAATGTTCCTACACAGCAGCCAGATTGTGACATCACAGAGCATCCCTGTGATGTCACAATCTGGCTGCTGTGTAAGAACATTTTCATTGGCTGCTGTGTAGGAACATCCTCAATGGCTGCTGTGTAGGAACATCTTCATCGGCTGCTGTGTAGGAACAGTCTCATTGGCTGCTGTGTCTATCTATCTATCTATCTATCTATCTATCTATCTATCTATCTATCTATCTATCTATCTATCTATCTATCTATATGTCTCTATCTCTATCTATCTATCTAGTGACTCTCAGGGCGGCGCGGCCCCCTTTTATACCCTTCCTGGACGATGAAGATGTTCCTGCACATGAAGATGTTCCTACACAGCAGCCATTGAGGATGTTCCTACACAGCAGCCAATGAAAATGTTCCTACACAGCAGTCAGATTGTGACATCACAGAGCATCCCTGTGATGTCACAATCTGGCTGCTGTGTAAGAACATTTTCATTGGCTGCTGTGTAGGAACATCCTCAATGGCTGCTGTGTAGGAACATCTTCATTGGCTGCTGTGTAGGAACAGTCTCATTGGCTGCTGTGTCTATCTATCTATCTATCTATCTATCTATCTATCTATCTATCTATCTATCTATCTATCTATCTATCTATCTATCTATCTATCTATCTATCTATATGTCTCTATCTCTATCTATCTATCTAGTGACTCTCAGGGCGGCGCGGCCCCCTTTTATACCCTTCCTGGACGATGAAGATGTTCCTGCACATGAAGATGTTCCTACACAGCAGCCATTGAGGATGTTCCTACGCAGCAGCCAATGAAAATGTTCCTACACAGCAGCCAGATTGTGACATCACAGAGCATCCCTGTGATGTCACAATCTGGCTGCTGTGTAAGAACATTTTCATTGGCTGCTGTGTAGGAACATCCTCAATGGCTGCTGTGTAGGAACATCTTCATTGGCTGCTGTGTAGGAACAGTCTCATTGGCTGCTGTGTCTATCTATCTATCTATCTATCTATCTATCTATCTATCTATCTATCTATCTATCTATCTATATGTCTCTATCTCTATCTATCTATCTAGTGACTCTCAGGGCGGCGCGGCCCCCTTTTATACCCTTCCTGGACGATGAAGATGTTCCTGCACATGAAGATGTTCCTACACAGCAGCCATTGAGGATGTTCCTACGCAGCAGCCAATGAAAATGTTCCTACACAGCAGCCAGATTATGACATCACAGAGCATCCCTGTGATGTCACAATCTGGCTGCTGTGTA
>NW_028176124.1:520000-522500 GCF_949987555.1 Borostomias antarcticus
GGCTGCTGTGTAGGAACAGTCTCATTGGCTGCTGTGTCTATCTATCTATCTATCTATCTATCTATCTATCTATCTATCTATCTATCTATCTATCTATCTATCTATCTATCTATCTATCTATCTATATGTCTCTATCTCTATCTATCTATCTATCTAGTGACTCTCAGGGCGGCGCGGCCCCCTTTTATACCCTTCCTGGACGATGAAGATGTTCCTGCACATGAAGATGTTCCTACACAGCAGCCATTGAGGATGTTCCTACACAGCAGCCAATGAAAATGTTCCTACACAGCAGCCAGATTGTGACATCACAGAGCATCCCTGTGATGTCACAATCTGGCTGCTGTGTAAGAACATTTTCATTGGCTGCTGTGTAGGAACATCCTCAATGGCTGCTGTGTAGGAACATCTTCATTGGCTGCTGTGTAGGAACAGTCTCATTGGCTGCTGTGTCCATCTATCTATCTATCTATCTATCTATCTATCTATCTATCTATCTATCTATCTATCTATCTATCTATCTAATGTCTCTATCTCTATCTATCTATCTAGTGACTCTCAGGGCGGCCCCCTTTTATACCCTTCCTGGACGATGAAGATGTTCCTGCACATGAAGATGTTCCTACACAGCAGCCATTGAGGATGTTCCTACACAGCAGCCAATGAAAATGTTCCTACACAGCAGCCAGATTGTGACATCACAGAGCATCCCTGTGATGTCACAATCTGGCTGCTGTGTAAGAACATTTTCATTGGCTGCTGTGTAGGAACATCCTCAATGGCTGCTATGTAGGAACATCTTCATTGGCTGCTGTGTAGGAACAGTCTCATTGGCTGCTGTGTCTATCTATCAATCTATCTATCTATCTATCTATCTATCTATCTATCTATATGTCTATCTATCTATCTATCTAGTGACTCTCAGGGCGGCGCGGCCCCCTTTTATACCCTTCCTGGACGATGAAGATGTTCCTGCACATGAAGATGTTCCTACACAGCAGCCATTGAGGATGTTCCTACACAGCAGCCAATGAAAATGTTCCTACACAGCAGCCAGATTGTGACATCACAGAGCATCCCTGTGATGTCACAATCTGGCTGCTGTGTAAGAACATTTTCATTGGCTGCTGTGTAGGAACATCCTCAATGGCTGCTATGTAGGAACATCTTCATTGGCTGCTGTGTAGGAACAGTCTCATTGGCTGCTGTGTCTATCTATCAATCTATCTATCTATCTATCTATCTATCTATCTATCTATCTATCTATCTATCTATCTATCTATATGTCTATCTATCTATCTATCTATCTATCTATCTATCTATCTATCTATCTATCTATCTATATGTCTCTATCTCTATCTATCTATCTATCTAGTGACTCACAGGGCGGCGCGGCCCCCTTTTATACCCTTCCTGGACGATGAAGATGTTCCTACACAGCAGCCATTGAGGATGTTCCTACACAGCAGCCAATGAAAATGTTCCTACACAGCAGCCAGATTGTGACATCACAGAGCATCCCTGTGATGTCACAATCTGGCTGCTGTGTAAGAACATTTTCATTGGCTGCTGTGTAGGAACATCCTCAATGGCTGCTGTGTAGGAACATCTTCATTGGCTGCTGTGTAGGAACAGTCTCATTGGCTGCTGTGTCTATCTATCAATCTATCTATCTATCTATCTATCTATCTATCTATCTATATGTCTATCTATCTATCTATCTAGTGACTCTCAGGGCGGCGCGGCCCCCTTTTATACCCTTCCTGGACGATGAAGATGTTCCTGCACATGAAGATGTTCCTACACAGCAGCCATTGAGGATGTTCCTACACAGCAGCCAATGAAAATGTTCCTACACAGCAGCCAGATTGTGACATCACAGAGCATCCCTGTGATGTCACAATCTGGCTGCTGTGTAAGAACATTTTCATTGGCTGCTGTGTAGGAACATCCTCAATGGCTGCTGTGTAGGAACATCTTCATTGGCTGCTGTGTAGGAACAGTCTCATTGGCTGCTGTGTCTATCTATCTATCTATCTATCTATCTATCTATATGTCTATCTATCTATCTATCTATCCATCTATCTATCTATCTATCTATCTATCTATCTATCTATCTATCTATCTATCTATCTATCTATCTATCTATCTATCTATCTATCTATATGTCTCTATCTCTATCTATCCATCTATCTATCTATCTATCTATCTATCTATCTATCTATCTATCTATCTATCTATCTATCTATCTATCTATCTATCTATCTATCTATCTATCTATCTATCTATCTATCTATATGTCTCTATCTCTATCTATCTATCTATCTAGTGACTCTCAGGGCGGCGCGGCCCCCTTTTATAACCTTCCTGGACGATGAAGATGTTCCTGCACATGAAGATGTTCCTACACAGCAGCCATTGAGGATGTTCCTACACAGCAGCCAATGAAAATGTTCCTACACAGCAGCCAGATTGTGACATCACAGAGCATCCCTGTGAT
>NW_028176124.1:527500-532500 GCF_949987555.1 Borostomias antarcticus
TCTATCTATCTATCTATCTATCTATCTATCTATCTATCTATCTATCTATCTATCTATCTATCTATCTATCTATCTATCTATCTATCTATCTATATGTCTCTATCTCTATCTATCTATCTAGTGACTCTCAGGGCGGCGCGGCCCCCTTTTATACCCTTCCTGGACGATGAAGATGTTCCTGCACATGAAGATGTTCCTACACAGCAGCCATTGAGGATGTTCCTACACAGCAGCCAATGAAAATGTTCCTACACAGCAGCCAGATTGTGACATCACAGAGCATCCCTGTGATGTCACAATCTGGCTGCTGTGTAAGAACATTTTCATTGGCTGCTGTGTAGGAACATCCTCAATGGCTGCTATGTAGGAACATCTTCATTGGCTGCTGTGTAGGAACAGTCTCATTGGCTGCTGTGTCTATCTATCAATCTATCTATCTATCTATCTATCTATCTATCTATCTATCTATCTATCTATCTATCTATCTATCTATCTATCTATCTATCTATATGTCTATCTATCTATCTATCTATCTATCTATCTATCTATCTATCTATCTATCTATCTATCTATCTATCTATCTATCTATCTATATGTCTCTATCTCTATCTATCTATCTATCTAGTGACTCACAGGGCGGCGCGGCCCCCTTTTATACCCTTCCTGGACGATGAAGATGTTCCTACACAGCAGCCATTGAGGATGTTCCTACACAGCAGCCAATGAAAATGTTCCTACACAGCAGCCAGATTGTGACATCACAGAGCATCCCTGTGATGTCACAATCTGGCTGCTGTGTAAGAACATTTTCATTGGCTGCTGTGTAGGAACATCCTCAATGGCTGCTGTGTAGGAACATCTTCATTGGCTGCTGTGTAGGAACAGTCTCATTGGCTGCTGTGTCTATCTATCTATCTATCTATCTATCTATCTATCTATCTATCTATCTATCTATCTATCTATCTATCTATCTATCTATCTATCTATCTATCTATCTATCTATCTATATGTCTCTATCTCTATCTATCTATCTATCTAGTGACTCTCAGGGCGGCGCGGCCCCCTTTTATACCCTTCCTGGACGATGAAGATGTTCCTGCACATGAAGATGTTCCTACACAGCAGCCATTGAGGATGTTCCTACACAGCAGCCAATGAAAATGTTCCTACACAGCAGCCAGATTGTGACATCACAGAGCATCCCTGTGATGTCACAATCTGGCTGCTGTGTAAGAACATTTTCATTGGCTGCTGTGTAGGAACATCCTCAATGGCTGCTGTGTAGGAACATCTTCATTGGCTGCTGTGTAGGAACAGTCTCATTGGCTGCTGTGTCCATCTATCTATCTATCTATCTATCTATCTATCTATCTATCTATCTAATGTCTCTATCTCTATCTATCTATCTAGTGACTCTCAGGGCGGCCCCCTTTTATACCCTTCCTGGACGATGAAGATGTTCCTGCACATGAAGATGTTCCTACACAGCAGCCATTGAGGATGTTCCTACACAGCAGCCAATGAAAATGTTCCTACACAGCAGCCAGATTGTGACATCACAGAGCATCCCTGTGATGTCACAATCTGGCTGCTGTGTAAGAACATTTTCATTGGCTGCTGTGTAGGAACATCCTCAATGGCTGCTATGTAGGAACATCTTCATTGGCTGCTGTGTAGGAACAGTCTCATTGGCTGCTGTGTCTATCTATCAATCTATCTATCTATCTATCTATCTATCTATCTATCTATATGTCTATCTATCTATCTATCTATCTAGTGACTCTCAGGGCGGCGCGGCCCCCTTTTATACCCTTCCTGGACGATGAAGATGTTCCTGCACATGAAGATGTTCCTACACAGCAGCCATTGAGGATGTTCCTACACAGCAGCCAATGAAAATGTTCCTACACAGCAGCCAGATTGTGACATCACAGAGCATCCCTGTGATGTCACAATCTGGCTGCTGTGTAAGAACATTTTCATTGGCTGCTGTGTAGGAACATCCTCAATGGCTGCTATGTAGGAACATCTTCATTGGCTGCTGTGTAGGAACAGTCTCATTGGCTGCTGTGTCTATCTATCAATCTATCTATCTATCTATCTATCTATCTATCTATCTATCTATCTATCTATCTATCTATCTATCTATATGTCTATCTATCTATATATCTATCTATCTATCTATCTATCTATCTATCTATCTATCTATCTATCTATCTATCTATCTATCTATCTATCTATCTATCTATATGTCTCTATCTCTATCTATCTATCTATCTAGTGACTCACAGGGCGGCGCGGCCCCCTTTTATACCCTTCCTGGACGATGAAGATGTTCCTACACAGCAGCCATTGAGGATGTTCCTACACAGCAGCCAATGAAAATGTTCCTACACAGCAGCCAGATTGTGACATCACAGAGCATCCCTGTGATGTCACAATCTGGCTGCTGTGTAAGAACATTTTCATTGGCTGCTGTGTAGGAACATCCTCAATGGCTGCTGTGTAGGAACATCTTCATTGGCTGCTGTGTAGGAACAGTCTCATTGGCTGCTGTGTCTATCTATCAATCTATCTATCTATCTATCTATCTATCTATCTATATGTCTATCTATCTATCTATCTAGTGACTCTCAGGGCGGCGCGGCCCCCTTTTATACCCTTCCTGGACGATGAAGATGTTCCTGCACATGAAGATGTTCCTACACAGCAGCCATTGAGGATGTTCCTACACAGCAGCCAATGAAAATGTTCCTACACAGCAGCCAGATTGTGACATCACAGAGCATCCCTGTGATGTCACAATCTGGCTGCTGTGTAAGAACATTTTCATTGGCTGCTGTGTAGGAACATCCTCAATGGCTGCTGTGTAGGAACATCTTCATTGGCTGCTGTGTAGGAACAGTCTCATTGGCTGCTGTGTCTATCTATCTATCTATCTATCTATATGTCTATCTATCTATCTATCTATCCATCTATCTATCTATCTATCTATCTATCTATCTATCTATCTATCTATCTATCTATCTATCTATCTATCTATCTATCTATATGTCTCTATCTCTATCTATCCATCTATCTATCTATCTATCTATCTATCTATCTATCTATCTATCTATCTATCTATCTATCTATCTATCTATCTATCTATCTATCTATCTATCTATCTATCTATCTATATGTCTCTATCTCTATCTATCTATCTATCTAGTGACTCTCAGGGCGGCGCGGCCCCCTTTTATAACCTTCCTGGACGATGAAGATGTTCCTGCACATGAAGATGTTCCTACACAGCAGCCATTGAGGATGTTCCTACACAGCAGCCAATGAAAATGTTCCTACACAGCAGCCAGATTGTGACATCACAGAGCATCCCTGTGATGTCACAATTTGGCTGCTGTGTAAGAACATTTTCATTGGCTGCTGTGTAGGAACATCCTCAATGGCTGCTGTGTAGGAACATCTTCATTGGCTGCTGTGTAGGAACAGTCTCATTGGCTGCTGTGTCCATCTATCTATCTATCTATCTATCTATCTATCTATCTATCTATCTATCTATCTATCTATCTATCTATCTATCTATCTATCTATCTATCTATATGTCTCTATCTCTATCTATCTATCTAGTGACTCTCAGGGCGGCGCGGCCCCCTTTTATACCCTTCCTGGACGATGAAGATGTTCCTGCACATGAAGATGTTCCTACACAGCAGCCATTGAGGATGTTCCTACACAGCAGCCAATGAAAATGTTCCTACACAGCAGCCAGATTGTGACATCACAGAGCATCCCTGTGATGTCACAATCTGGCTGCTGTGTAAGAACATTTTCATTGGCTGCTGTGTAGGAACATCCTCAATGGCTGCTATGTAGGAACATCTTCATTGGCTGCTGTGTAGGAACAGTCTCATTGGCTGCTGTGTCTATCTATCAATCTATCTATCTATCTATCTATCTATCTATCTATCTATCTATCTATCTATATGTCTATCTATCTATCTATCTATCTATCTATCTATCTATCTATATGTCTCTATCTCTATCTATCTATCTATCTAGTGACTGTCAGGGCGGCGCGGCCCCCTTTTATACCCTTCCTGGACGATGAAGATGTTCCTGCACATGAAGATGTTCCTACACAGCAGCCATTGAGGATGTTCCTACACAGCAGCCAATGAAAATGTTCCTACACAGCAGCCAGATTGTGACATCACAGAGCATCCCTGTGATGTCACAATCTGGCTGCTGTGTAAGAACATTTTCATTGGCTGCTGTGTAGGAACATCCTCAATGGCTGCTGTGTAGGAACATCTTCATTGGCTGCTGTGTAGGAACAGTCTCATTGGCTGCTGTGTCTATCTATCTATCTATCTATCAATCTATCTATCTATCTATCTATCTATCTATCTATCTATCTATCTATCTATCTATCTATCTATCTATCTATCTATCTATCTATCTATCTATCTGTCTCTATCTCTATCTATCTATCTAGTGACTCTAAGGGCGGCGCGGCCCCCTTTTATACCCTTCCTGGACGATGAAGATGTTCCTGCACATGAAGATGTTCCTACACAGCAGCCATTGAGGATGTTCCTACACAGCAGCCAATGAAAATGTTCCTACACAGCAGCCAGATTGTGACATCACAGAGCATCCCTGTGATGTCACAATCTGGCTGCTGTGTAAGAACATTTTCATTGGCTGCTGTGTAGGAACATCCTCAATGGCTGCTGTGTAGGAACATCTTCATTGGCTGCTGTGTAGGAACAGTCTCATTGGCTGCTGTGTCTATCTATCTATCTATCTATCTATCTATCTATCTATCTATCTATCTATCTATCTATCTATCTATCTATCTATCTATATGTCTCTATCTCTATCTATCTATCTAGTGACTCTCAGGGCGGCGCGGCCCCCTTTTATACCCTTCCTGGACGATGAAGATGTTCCTGCACATGAAGATGTTCCTACACAGCAGCCATTGAGGATGTTCCTAC
>NW_028176124.1:535000-540000 GCF_949987555.1 Borostomias antarcticus
CTCAGGGCGGCGCGGCCCCCTTTTATACCCTTCCTGGACGATGAAGATGTTCCTGCACATGAAGATGTTCCTACACAGCAGCCATTGAGGATGTTCCTACACAGCAGCCAATGAAAATGTTCCTACACAGCAGCCAGATTGTGACATCACAGAGCATCCCTGTGATGTCACAATCTGGCTGCTGTGTAAGAACATTTTCATTGGCTGCTGTGTAGGAACATCCTCAATGGCTGCTGTGTAGGAACATCTTCATTGGCTGCTGTGTAGGAACAGTCTCATTGGCTGCTGTGTCTATCTATCTATCTATCTATCTATCTATCTATCTATCTATCTATCTATCTATCTATCTATCTATCTATCTATATGTCTCTATCTCTATCTATCTATCTAGTGACTCTCAGGGCGGCGCGGCCCCCTTTTATACCCTTCCTGGACGATGAAGATGTTCCTGCACATGAAGATGTTCCTACACAGCAGCCATTGAGGATGTTCCTACACAGCAGCCAATGAAAATGTTCCTACACAGCAGCCAGATTGTGACATCACAGAGCTTCCCTGTGATGTCACAATCTGGCTGCTGTGTAAGAACATTTTCATTGGCTGCTGTGTAGGAACATCCTCAATGGCTGTTATGTAGGAACATCTTCATTGGCTGCTGTGTAGGAACAGTCTCATTGGCTGCTGTGTCTATCTATCAATCTATCTATCTATCTATCTATCTATCTATATGTCTATCTATCTATCTATCTATCTATCTATCTATCTATCTATCTATCTATCTATCTATCTATCTATCTATCTATCTATCTATCTATCTATCTATATGTCTCTATCTCTATCTATCTATCTAGTGACTCTCAGGGCGGCGCGGCCCCCTTTTATACCCTTCCTGGACGATGAAGATGTTCCTGCACATGAAGATGTTCCTACACAGCAGCCATTGAGGATGTTCCTACACAGCAGCCAATGAAAATGTTCCTACACAGCAGCCAGATTGTGACATCACAGAGCATCCCTGTGATGTCACAATCTGGCTGCTGTGTAAGAACATTTTCATTGGCTGCTGTGTAGGAACATCCTCAATGGCTGCTATGTAGGAACATCTTCATTGGCTGCTGTGTAGGAACAGTCTCATTGGCTGCTGTGTCTATCTATCTATCTATCTATCTATCTATCTATCTATCTATCTATCTATCTATCTATCTATCTATCTATCTATCTATCTATCTATCTATCTATCTATCTATATGTCTCTATCTCTATCTATCTATCTAGTGACTCTCAGGGCGGCGCGGCCCCCTTTTATACCCTTCCTGGACGATGAAGATGTTCCTGCACATGAAGATGTTCCTACACAGCAGCCATTGAGGATGTTCCTACACAGCAGCCAATGAAAATGTTCCTACACAGCAGCCAGATTGTGACATCACAGAGCATCCCTGTGATGTCACAATCTGGCTGCTGTGTAAGAACATTTTCATTGGCTGCTGTGTAGGAACATCCTCAATGGCTGCTGTGTAGGAACATCTTCATTGGCTGCTGTGTAGGAACAGTCTCATTGGCTGCTGTGTCTATCTATCTATCTATCTATCTATCTATCTATCTATCTATCTATCTATCTATCTGTCTCTATCTCTATCTCTATCTATCTATCTAGTGACTCTAAGGGCGGCGCGGCCCCCTTTTATACCCTTCCTGGACGATGAAGATGTTCCTGCACATGAAGATGTTCCTACACAGCAGCCATTGAGGATGTTCCTACACAGCAGCCAATGAAAATGTTCCTACACAGCAGCCAGATTGTGACATCACAGAGCATCCCTGTGATGTCACAATCTGGCTGCTGTGTAAGAACATTTTCATTGGCTGCTGTGTAGGAACATCCTCAATGGCTGCTGTGTAGGAACATCTTCATTGGCTGCTGTGTAGGAACAGTCTCATTGGCTGCTGTGTCTATCTATCTATCTATCTATCTATCTATCTATCTATCTATCTATCTATCTATATGTCTCTATCTCTATCTATCTATCTAGTGACTCTCAGGGCGGCGCGGCCCCCTTTTATACCCTTCCTGGACGATGAAGATGTTCCTGCACATGAAGATGTTCCTACACAGCAGCCATTGAGGATGTTCCTACACAGCAGCCAATGAAAATGTTCCTACACAGCAGCCAGATTGTGACATCACAGAGCATCCCTGTGATGTCACAATCTGGCTGCTGTGTAAGAACATTTTCATTGGCTGCTGTGTAGGAACATCCTCAATGGCTGCTATGTAGGAACATCTTCATTGGCTGCTGTGTAGGAACAGTCTCATTGGCTGCTGTGTCTATCTATCAATCTATCTATCTATCTATCTATCTATCTATCTATCTATCTATCTATCTATCTATCTATCTATCTATCTATCTATCTATCTATCTATATGTCTCTATCTCTATCTATCTATCTAGTGACTCTCAGGGCGGCGCGGCCCCCTTTTATACCCTGCCTGGACGATGAAGATGTTCCTGCACATGAAGATGTTCCTACACAGCAGCCATTGAGGATGTTCCTACACAGCAGCCAATGAAAATGTTCCTACACAGCAGCCAGATTGTGACATCACAGAGCATCCCTGTGATGTCACAATCTGGCTGCTGTGTAAGAACATTTTCATTGGCTGCTGTGTAGGAACATCCTCAATGGCTGCTGTGTAGGAACATCTTCATTGGCTGCTGTGTAGGAACAGTCTCATTGGCTGCTGTGTCTATCTATCTATCTATCTATCTATCTATCTATCTATCTATCTATCTATCTATCTATCTATCTATCTATCTATCTATCTATATGTCTCTATCTCTATCTATCTATCTAGTGACTCTCAGGGCGGCGCGGCCCCCTTTTATACCCTTCCTGGACGATGAAGATGTTCCTGCACATGAAGATGTTCCTACACAGCAGCCATTGAGGATGTTCCTACACAGCAGCCAATGAAAATGTTCCTACACAGCAGCCAGATTGTGACATCACAGAGCATCCCTGTGATGTCACAATCTGGCTGCTGTGTAAGAACATTTTCATTGGCTGCTGTGTAGGAACATCCTCAATGGCTGATATGTAGGAACATCTTCATTGGCTGCTGTGTAGGAACAGTCTCATTGGCTGCTGTGTCTATCTATCTATCTATCTATCTATCTATCCATCTATCTATCTATCTATCTATCTATCTATCTATCTATCTATCTATCTATCTATATATATATCTATCTATCTATCTATCTATATGTCTCTTTCTCTATCTATCTATCTAGTGACTCTCAGGGCGGCGCGGCCCCCTTTTATACCCTTCCTGGACGATGAAGATGTTCCTGCACATGAAGATGTTCCTACACAGCAGCCATTGAGGATGTTCCTACACAGCAGCCAATGAAAATGTTCCTACACAGCAGCCAGATTGTGACATCACAGAGCATCCCTGTGATGTCACAATCTGGCTGCTGTGTAAGAACATTTTCATTGGCTGCTGTGTAGGAACATCCTCAATGGCGGCTGTGTAGGAACATCTTCATTGGCTGCTGTGTAGGAACAGTCTCATTGGCTGCTGTGTCTATCTATCTATCTATCTATCTATCTATCTATCTATCTATCTATATCTCTATCTATCTATCTATCTAGTGACTCTCAGGGCGGCGCGGCCCCCTTTTATACCCTTCCTGGACGATGAAGATGTTCCTGCACATGAAGATGTTCCTACACAGCAGCCATTGAGGATGTTCCTACACAGCAGCCAATGGAAATGTTCCTACACAGCAGCCAGATTGTGACATCACAGAGCATCCCTGTGATGTCACAATCTGGCTGCTGTGTAAGAACATTTTCATTGGCTGCTGTGTAGGAACATCCTCAATGGCTGCTGTGTAGGAACATCTTCATTGGCTGCTGTGTAGGAACAGTCTCATTGGCTGCTGTGTCTATCTATCTATCTATCTATCTATCTATCTATCTATCTATCTATCCATCTATCTATCTATCTATCTATCTATCTATCTATCTATCTATCTATCTATCTATCTATCTATCTATCTATATGTCTCTATCTCTATCTATCTATCTAGTGACTCTCAGGGCGGCGCGGCCCCCTTTTATACCCTTCCTGGACGATGAAGATGTTCCTGCACATGAAGATGTTCCTACACAGCAGCCATTGAGGATGTTCCTACACAGCAGCCAATGAAAATGTTCCTACACAGCAGCCAGATTGTGACATCACAGAGCATCCCTGTGATGTCACAATCTGGCTGCTGTGTAAGAACATTTTCATTGGCTGCTGTGTAGGAACATCCTCAATGGCTGCTATGTAGGAACATCTTCATTGGCTGCTGTGTAGGAACAGTCTCATTGGCTGCTGTGTCTATCTATCAATCTATCTATCTATCTATCTATCTATCTATATGTCTATCTATCTATCTATCTATCTATCTATCTATCTATATGTCTCTATCTCTATCTATCTAGTGACTCTCAGGGCGGCGCGGCCCCCTTTTATACCCTTCCTGGACGATGAAGATGTTCCTGCACATGAAGATGTTCCTACACAGCAGCCATTGAGGATGTTCCTACACAGCAGCCAATGAAAATGTTCCTACACAGCAGCCAGATTGTGACATCACAGAGCATCCCTGTGATGTCACAATCTGGCTGCTGTGTAAGAACATTTTCATTGGCTGCTGTGTAGGAACATCCTCAATGGCTGCTGTGTAGGAACATCTTCATTGGCTGCTGTGTAGGAACAGTCTCATTGGCTGCTGTGTCTATCTATCTATCTATCTATCTATCTATCTATCTATCTATCTATCTATCTATCTATCTATCTATCTATCTATCTATCTGTCTCTATCTCTATCTATCTATCTAGTGACTCTAAGGGCGGCGCGGCCCCCTTTTATACCCTTCCTGGACGATGAAGATGTTCCTGCACATGAAGATGTTCCTACACAGCAGCCATTGAGGATGTTCCT
>NW_028176124.1:545000-595000 GCF_949987555.1 Borostomias antarcticus
CAGTCTCATTGGCTGCTGTGTCTATCTATCAATCTATCTATCTATCTATCTATCTATCTATATGTCTATCTATCTATCTATCTATCTATCTATCTATCTATCTATCTATCTATCTATCTATCTATCTATCTATCTATCTATCTATCTATATGTCTCTATCTCTATCTATCTATCTAGTGACTCTCAGGGCGGCGCGGCCCCCTTTTATACCCTTCCTGGACGATGAAGATGTTCCTGCACATGAAGATGTTCCTACACAGCAGCCATTGAGGATGTTCCTACACAGCAGCCAATGAAAATGTTCCTACACAGCAGCCAGATTGTGACATCACAGAGCATCCCTGTGATGTCACAATCTGGCTGCTGTGTAAGAACATTTTCATTGGCTGCTGTGTAGGAACATCCTCAATGGCTGCTATGTAGGAACATCTTCATTGGCTGCTGTGTAGGAACAGTCTCATTGGCTGCTGTGTCTATCTATCTATCTATCTATCTATCTATCTATCTATCTATCTATCTATCTATCTATCTATCTATCTATCTATCTATCTATCTATCTATCTATCTATCTATCTATCTATATGTCTCTATCTCTATCTATCTATCTAGTGACTCTCAGGGCGGCGCGGCCCCCTTTTATACCCTTCCTGGACGATGAAGATGTTCCTGCACATGAAGATGTTCCTACACAGCAGCCATTGAGGATGTTCCTACACAGCAGCCAATGAAAATGTTCCTACACAGCAGCCAGATTGTGACATCACAGAGCATCCCTGTGATGTCACAATCTGGCTGCTGTGTAAGAACATTTTCATTGGCTGCTGTGTAGGAACATCCTCAATGGCTGCTGTGTAGGAACATCTTCATTGGCTGCTGTGTAGGAACAGTCTCATTGGCTGCTGTGTCTATCTATCTATCTATCTATCTATCTATCTATCTATCTATCTATCTATCTGTCTCTATCTCTATCTCTATCTATCTATCTAGTGACTCTAAGGGCGGCGCGGCCCCCTTTTATACCCTTCCTGGACGATGAAGATGTTCCTGCACATGAAGATGTTCCTACACAGCAGCCATTGAGGATGTTCCTACACAGCAGCCAATGAAAATGTTCCTACACAGCAGCCAGATTGTGACATCACAGAGCATCCCTGTGATGTCACAATCTGGCTGCTGTGTAAGAACATTTTCATTGGCTGCTGTGTAGGAACATCCTCAATGGCTGCTGTGTAGGAACATCTTCATTGGCTGCTGTGTAGGAACAGTCTCATTGGCTGCTGTGTCTATCTATCTATCTATCTATCTATCTATCTATCTATCTATCTATCTATATGTCTCTATCTCTATCTATCTATCTAGTGACTCTCAGGGCGGCGCGGCCCCCTTTTATACCCTTCCTGGACGATGAAGATGTTCCTGCACATGAAGATGTTCCTACACAGCAGCCATTGAGGATGTTCCTACACAGCAGCCAATGAAAATGTTCCTACACAGCAGCCAGATTGTGACATCACAGAGCATCCCTGTGATGTCACAATCTGGCTGCTGTGTAAGAACATTTTCATTGGCTGCTGTGTAGGAACATCCTCAATGGCTGCTATGTAGGAACATCTTCATTGGCTGCTGTGTAGGAACAGTCTCATTGGCTGCTGTGTCTATCTATCAATCTATCTATCTATCTATCTATCTATCTATCTATCTATCTATCTATCTATCTATCTATCTATCTATCTATCTATCTATATGTCTCTATCTCTATCTATCTATCTAGTGACTCTCAGGGCGGCGCGGCCCCCTTTTATACCCTGCCTGGACGATGAAGATGTTCCTGCACATGAAGATGTTCCTACACAGCAGCCATTGAGGATGTTCCTACACAGCAGCCAATGAAAATGTTCCTACACAGCAGCCAGATTGTGACATCACAGAGCATCCCTGTGATGTCACAATCTGGCTGCTGTGTAAGAACATTTTCATTGGCTGCTGTGTAGGAACATCCTCAATGGCTGCTGTGTAGGAACATCTTCATTGGCTGCTGTGTAGGAACAGTCTCATTGGCTGCTGTGTCTATCTATCTATCTATCTATCTATCTATCTATCTATCTATCTATCTATCTATCTATCTATCTATCTATCTATCTATCTATATGTCTCTATCTCTATCTATCTATCTAGTGACTCTCAGGGCGGCGCGGCCCCCTTTTATACCCTTCCTGGACGATGAAGATGTTCCTGCACATGAAGATGTTCCTACACAGCAGCCATTGAGGATGTTCCTACACAGCAGCCAATGAAAATGTTCCTACACAGCAGCCAGATTGTGACATCACAGAGCATCCCTGTGATGTCACAATCTGGCTGCTGTGTAAGAACATTTTCATTGGCTGCTGTGTAGGAACATCCTCAATGGCTGATATGTAGGAACATCTTCATTGGCTGCTGTGTAGGAACAGTCTCATTGGCTGCTGTGTCTATCTATCTATCTATCTATCTATCTATCCATCTATCTATCTATCTATCTATCTATCTATCTATCTATCTATCTATCTATCTATCTATCTATCTATATATATATCTATCTATCTATCTATCTATATGTCTCTTTCTCTATCTATCTATCTAGTGACTCTCAGGGCGGCGCGGCCCCCTTTTATACCCTTCCTGGACGATGAAGATGTTCCTGCACATGAAGATGTTCCTACACAGCAGCCATTGAGGATGTTCCTACACAGCAGCCAATGAAAATGTTCCTACACAGCAGCCAGATTGTGACATCACAGAGCATCCCTGTGATGTCACAATCTGGCTGCTGTGTAAGAACATTTTCATTGGCTGCTGTGTAGGAACATCCTCAATGGCGGCTGTGTAGGAACATCTTCATTGGCTGCTGTGTAGGAACAGTCTCATTGGCTGCTGTGTCTATCTATCTATCTATCTATCTATCTATCTATCTATCTATCTATCTATCTATATCTCTATCTATCTATCTATCTAGTGACTCTCAGGGCGGCGCGGCCCCCTTTTATACCCTTCCTGGACGATGAAGATGTTCCTGCACATGAAGATGTTCCTACACAGCAGCCATTGAGGATGTTCCTACACAGCAGCCAATGGAAATGTTCCTACACAGCAGCCAGATTGTGACATCACAGAGCATCCCTGTGATGTCACAATCTGGCTGCTGTGTAAGAACATTTTCATTGGCTGCTGTGTAGGAACATCCTCAATGGCTGCTGTGTAGGAACATCTTCATTGGCTGCTGTGTAGGAACAGTCTCATTGGCTGCTGTGTCTATCTATCTATCTATCTATCTATCTATCTATCTATCTATCTATCCATCTATCTATCTATCTATCTATCTATCTATCTATCTATCTATCTATCTATCTATCTATCTATCTATCTATATGTCTCTATCTCTATCTATCTATCTAGTGACTCTCAGGGCGGCGCGGCCCCCTTTTATACCCTTCCTGGACGATGAAGATGTTCCTGCACATGAAGATGTTCCTACACAGCAGCCATTGAGGATGTTCCTACACAGCAGCCAATGAAAATGTTCCTACACAGCAGCCAGATTGTGACATCACAGAGCATCCCTGTGATGTCACAATCTGGCTGCTGTGTAAGAACATTTTCATTGGCTGCTGTGTAGGAACATCCTCAATGGCTGCTATGTAGGAACATCTTCATTGGCTGCTGTGTAGGAACAGTCTCATTGGCTGCTGTGTCTATCTATCAATCTATCTATCTATCTATCTATCTATCTATATGTCTATCTATCTATCTATCTATCTATCTATCTATCTATATGTCTCTATCTCTATCTATCTAGTGACTCTCAGGGCGGCGCGGCCCCCTTTTATACCCTTCCTGGACGATGAAGATGTTCCTGCACATGAAGATGTTCCTACACAGCAGCCATTGAGGATGTTCCTACACAGCAGCCAATGAAAATGTTCCTACACAGCAGCCAGATTGTGACATCACAGAGCATCCCTGTGATGTCACAATCTGGCTGCTGTGTAAGAACATTTTCATTGGCTGCTGTGTAGGAACATCCTCAATGGCTGCTGTGTAGGAACATCTTCATTGGCTGCTGTGTAGGAACAGTCTCATTGGCTGCTGTGTCTATCTATCTATCTATCTATCTATCTATCTATCTATCTATCTATCTATCTATCTATCTATCTATCTATCTATCTATCTGTCTCTATCTCTATCTATCTATCTAGTGACTCTAAGGGCGGCGCGGCCCCCTTTTATACCCTTCCTGGACGATGAAGATGTTCCTGCACATGAAGATGTTCCTACACAGCAGCCATTGAGGATGTTCCTACACAGCAGCCAATGAAAATGTTCCTACACAGCAGCCAGATTGTGACATCACAGAGCATCCCTGTGATGTCACAATCTGGCTGCTGTGTAAGAACATTTTCATTGGCTGCTGTGTAGGAACATCCTCAATGGCTGCTGTGTAGGAACATCTTCATTGGCTGCTGTGTAGGAACAGTCTCATTGGCTGCTGTGTCTATCTATCTATCTATCTATCTATCTATCTATATGTCTCTATCTCTATCTATCTATCTAGTGACTCTCAGGGCGGCGCGGCCCCCTTTTATACCCTTCCTGGACGATGAAGATGTTCCTGCACATGAAGATGTTCCTACACAGCAGCCATTGAGGATGTTCCTACACAGCAGCCAATGAAAATGTTCCTACACAGCAGCCAGATTGTGACATCACAGAGCATCCCTGTGATGTCACAATCTGGCTGCTGTGTAAGAACATTTTCATTGGCTGCTGTGTAGGAACATCCTCAATGGCGGCTGTGTAGGAACATCTTCATTGGCTGCTGTGTAGGAACAGTCTCATTGGCTGCTGTGTCTATCTATCTATCTATCTATCTATCTATCTATCTATCTATCTATCTATCTATATCTCTATCTATCTATCTATCTAGTGACTCTCAGGGCGGCGCGGCCCCCTTTTATACCCTTCCTGGACGATGAAGATGTTCCTGCACATGAAGATGTTCCTACACAGCAGCCATTGAGGATGTTCCTACACAGCAGCCAATGGAAATGTTCCTACACAGCAGCCAGATTGTGACATCACAGAGCATCCCTGTGATGTCACAATCTGGCTGCTGTGTAAGAACATTTTCATTGGCTGCTGTGTAGGAACATCCTCAATGGCTGCTGTGTAGGAACATCTTCATTGGCTGCTGTGTAGGAACAGTCTCATTGGCTGCTGTGTCTATCTATCTATCTATCTATCTATCTATCTATCTATCTATCTATCCATCTATCTATCTATCTATCTATCTATCTATCTATCTATCTATCTATCTATCTATCTATCTATCTATCTATCTATATGTCTCTATCTCTATCTATCTATCTAGTGACTCTCAGGGCGGCGCGGCCCCCTTTTATACCCTTCCTGGACGATGAAGATGTTCCTGCACATGAAGATGTTCCTACACAGCAGCCATTGAGGATGTTCCTACACAGCAGCCAATGAAAATGTTCCTACACAGCAGCCAGATTGTGACATCACAGAGCATCCCTGTGATGTCACAATCTGGCTGCTGTGTAAGAACATTTTCATTGGCTGCTGTGTAGGAACATCCTCAATGGCTGCTATGTAGGAACATCTTCATTGGCTGCTGTGTAGGAACAGTCTCATTGGCTGCTGTGTCTATCTATCAATCTATCTATCTATCTATCTATCTATCTATATGTCTATCTATCTATCTATCTATCTATCTATCTATCTATCTATATGTCTCTATCTCTATCTATCTAGTGACTCTCAGGGCGGCGCGGCCCCCTTTTATACCCTTCCTGGACGATGAAGATGTTCCTGCACATGAAGATGTTCCTACACAGCAGCCATTGAGGATGTTCCTACACAGCAGCCAATGAAAATGTTCCTACACAGCAGCCAGATTGTGACATCACAGAGCATCCCTGTGATGTCACAATCTGGCTGCTGTGTAAGAACATTTTCATTGGCTGCTGTGTAGGAACATCCTCAATGGCTGCTGTGTAGGAACATCTTCATTGGCTGCTGTGTAGGAACAGTCTCATTGGCTGCTGTGTCTATCTATCTATCTATCTATCTATCTATCTATCTATCTATCTATCTATCTATCTATCTATCTATCTATCTATCTATCTATCTATCTGTCTCTATCTCTATCTATCTATCTAGTGACTCTAAGGGCGGCGCGGCCCCCTTTTATACCCTTCCTGGACGATGAAGATGTTCCTGCACATGAAGATGTTCCTACACAGCAGCCATTGAGGATGTTCCTACACAGCAGCCAATGAAAATGTTCCTACACAGCAGCCAGATTGTGACATCACAGAGCATCCCTGTGATGTCACAATCTGGCTGCTGTGTAAGAACATTTTCATTGGCTGCTGTGTAGGAACATCCTCAATGGCTGCTGTGTAGGAACATCTTCATTGGCTGCTGTGTAGGAACAGTCTCATTGGCTGCTGTGTCTATCTATCTATCTATCTATCTATCTATCTATATGTCTCTATCTCTATCTATCTATCTAGTGACTCTCAGGGCGGCGCGGCCCCCTTTTATACCCTTCCTGGACGATGAAGATGTTCCTGCACATGAAGATGTTCCTACACAGCAGCCATTGAGGATGTTCCTACACAGCAGCCAATGAAAATGTTCCTACACAGCAGCCAGATTGTGACATCACAGAGCATCCCTGTGATGTCACAATCTGGCTGCTGTGTAAGAACATTTTCATTGGCTGCTGTGTAGGAACATCCTCAATGGCTGCTATGTAGGAACATCTTCATTGGCTGCTGTGTAGGAACAGTCTCATTGGCTGCTGTGTCTATCTATCAATCTATCTATCTATCTATCTATCTATCTATCTATCTATCTATCTATATGTCTATCTATCTATCTATCTATCTATCTATCTATCTATCTATCTATCTATCTATCTATCTATCTATCTCTATCTATCTATCTATCTAGTGACTCTCAGGGCGGCGCGGCCCCCTTTTATACCCTTCCTGGACGATGAAGATGTTCCTGCACATGAAGATGTTCCTACACAGCAGCCATTGAGGATGTTCCTACACAGCAGCCAATGAAAATGTTCCTACACAGCAGCCAGATTGTGACATCACAGAGCATCCCTGTGATGTCACAATTTGGCTGCTGTGTAAGAACATTTTCATTGGCTGCTGTGTAGGAACATCCTCAATGGCTGCTGTGTAGGAACATCTTCATTGGCTGCTGTGTAGGAACAGTCTCATTGGCTGCTGTGTCCATCTATCTATCTATCTATCTATCTATCTATCTATCTATCTATCTATCTATATGTCTCTATCTCTATCTATCTATCTAGTGACTCTCAGGGCGGCGCGGCCCCCTTTTATACCCTTCCTGGACGATGAAGATGTTCCTGCACATGAAGATGTTCCTACACAGCAGCCATTGAGGATGTTCCTACACAGCAGCCAATGAAAATGTTCCTACACAGCAGCCAGATTGTGACATCACAGAGCATCCCTGTGATGTCACAATCTGGCTGCTGTGTAAGAACATTTTCATTGGCTGCTGTGTAGGAACATCCTCAATGGCTGCTATGTAGGAACATCTTCATTGGCTGCTGTGTAGGAACAGTCTCATTGGCTGCTGTGTCTATCTATCAATCTATCTATCTATCTATCTATCTATCTATCTATCTATATGTCTATCTATCTATCTATCTATCTATCTATCTATCTATCTATCTATCTATCTCTATCTATCTATCTATCTATCTAGTGACTCTCAGGGCGGCGCGGCCCCCTTTTATACCCTTCCTGGACGATGAAGATGTTCCTGCACATGAAGATGTTCCTACACAGCAGCCATTGAGGATGTTCCTACACAGCAGCCAATGAAAATGTTCCTACACAGCAGCCAGATTGTGACATCACAGAGCATCCCTGTGATGTCACAATCTGGCTGCTGTGTAAGAACATTTTCATTGGCTGCTGTGTAGGAACATCCTCAATGGCTGCTGTGTAGGAACATCTTCATTGGCTGCTGTGTAGGAACAGTCTCATTGGCTGCTGTGTCTATCTATCTATCTATCTATCTATCTATCTATCTATCTATCTATCTATCTATCTATCTATCTATCTATCTATCTATCTGTCTCTATCTCTATCTATCTATCTAGTGACTCTAAGGGCGGCGCGGCCCCCTTTTATACCCTTCCTGGACGATGAAGATGTTCCTGCACATGAAGATGTTCCTACACAGCAGCCATTGAGGATGTTCCTACACAGCAGCCAATGAAAATGTTCCTACACAGCAGCCAGATTGTGACATCACAGAGCATCCCTGTGATGTCACAATCTGGCTGCTGTGTAAGAACATTTTCATTGGCTGCTGTGTAGGAACATCCTCAATGGCTGATATGTAGGAACATCTTCATTGGCTGCTGTGTAGGAACAGTCTCATTGGCTGCTGTGTCTATCTATCTATCTATCTATCTATCTATCTATCCATCTATCTATCTATCTATCTATCTATCTATCTATCTATCTATCTATCTATCTATCTATCTATCTATCTATCTATCTATATATATATCTATCTATCTATCTATCTATATGTCTCTTTCTCTATCTATCTATCTAGTGACTCTCAGGGCGGCGCGGCCCCCTTTTATACCCTTCCTGGACGATGAAGATGTTCCTGCACATGAAGATGTTCCTACACAGCAGCCATTGAGGATGTTCCTACACAGCAGCCAATGAAAATGTTCCTACACAGCAGCCAGATTGTGACATCACAGAGCATCCCTGTGATGTCACAATCTGGCTGCTGTGTAAGAACATTTTCATTGGCTGCTGTGTAGGAACATCCTCAATGGCGGCTGTGTAGGAACATCTTCATTGGCTGCTGTGTAGGAACAGTCTCATTGGCTGCTGTGTCTATCTATCTATCTATCTATCTATCTATCTATCTATCTATCTATCTATCTATCTATATCTCTATCTATCTATCTATCTAGTGACTCTCAGGGCGGCGCGGCCCCCTTTTATACCCTTCCTGGACGATGAAGATGTTCCTGCACATGAAGATGTTCCTACACAGCAGCCATTGAGGATGTTCCTACACAGCAGCCAATGGAAATGTTCCTACACAGCAGCCAGATTGTGACATCACAGAGCATCCCTGTGATGTCACAATCTGGCTGCTGTGTAAGAACATTTTCATTGGCTGCTGTGTAGGAACATCCTCAATGGCTGCTGTGTAGGAACATCTTCATTGGCTGCTGTGTAGGAACAGTCTCATTGGCTGCTGTGTCTATCTATCTATCTATCTATCTATCTATCTATCTATCTATCCATCTATCTATCTATCTATCTATCTATCTATCTATCTATCTATCTATCTATCTATCTATCTATCTATCTATCTATCTATCTATCTATCTATCTATCTATCTATCTATATGTCTCTATCTCTATCTATCTATCTAGTGACTCTCAGGGCGGCGCGGCCCCCTTTTATACCCTTCCTGGACGATGAAGATGTTCCTGCACATGAAGATGTTCCTACACAGCAGCCATTGAGGATGTTCCTACACAGCAGCCAATGAAAATGTTCCTACACAGCAGCCAGATTGTGACATCACAGAGCATCCCTGTGATGTCACAATCTGGCTGCTGTGTAAGAACATTTTCATTGGCTGCTGTGTAGGAACATCCTCAATGGCTGCTATGTAGGAACATCTTCATTGGCTGCTGTGTAGGAACAGTCTCATTGGCTGCTGTGTCTATCTATCAATCTATCTATCTATCTATCTATCTATCTATATGTCTATCTATCTATCTATCTATCTATCTATCTATATGTCTCTATCTCTATCTATCTAGTGACTCTCAGGGCGGCGCGGCCCCCTTTTATACCCTTCCTGGACGATGAAGATGTTCCTGCACATGAAGATGTTCCTACACAGCAGCCATTGAGGATGTTCCTACACAGCAGCCAATGAAAATGTTCCTACACAGCAGCCAGATTGTGACATCACAGAGCATCCCTGTGATGTCACAATCTGGCTGCTGTGTAAGAACATTTTCATTGGCTGCTGTGTAGGAACATCCTCAATGGCTGCTGTGTAGGAACATCTTCATTGGCTGCTGTGTAGGAACAGTCTCATTGGCTGCTGTGTCTATCTATCTATCTATCTATCTATCTATCTATCTATCTATCTATCTATCTATCTATCTATCTATCTATCTATCTATCTATCTATCTATCTATCTATCTGTCTCTATCTCTATCTATCTATCTAGTGACTCTAAGGGCGGCGCGGCCCCCTTTTATACCCTTCCTGGACGATGAAGATGTTCCTGCACATGAAGATGTTCCTACACAGCAGCCATTGAGGATGTTCCTACACAGCAGCCAATGAAAATGTTCCTACACAGCAGCCAGATTGTGACATCACAGAGCATCCCTGTGATGTCACAATCTGGCTGCTGTGTAAGAACATTTTCATTGGCTGCTGTGTAGGAACATCCTCAATGGCTGCTGTGTAGGAACATCTTCATTGGCTGCTGTGTAGGAACAGTCTCATTGGCTGCTGTGTCTATCTATCTATCTATCTATCTATCTATCTATATGTCTCTATCTCTATCTATCTATCTAGTGACTCTCAGGGCGGCGCGGCCCCCTTTTATACCCTTCCTGGACGATGAAGATGTTCCTGCACATGAAGATGTTCCTACACAGCAGCCATTGAGGATGTTCCTACACAGCAGCCAATGAAAATGTTCCTACACAGCAGCCAGATTGTGACATCACAGAGCATCCCTGTGATGTCACAATCTGGCTGCTGTGTAAGAACATTTTCATTGGCTGCTGTGTAGGAACATCCTCAATGGCTGCTATGTAGGAACATCTTCATTGGCTGCTGTGTAGGAACAGTCTCATTGGCTGCTGTGTCTATCTATCAATCTATCTATCTATCTATCTATCTATCTATCTATCTATCTATATGTCTATCTATCTATCTATCTATCTATCTATCTATCTATCTATCTATCTATCTATCTATCTATCTATCTATCTATCTCTATCTATCTATCTATCTAGTGACTCTCAGGGCGGCGCGGCCCCCTTTTATACCCTTCCTGGACGATGAAGATGTTCCTGCACATGAAGATGTTCCTACACAGCAGCCATTGAGGATGTTCCTACACAGCAGCCAATGAAAATGTTCCTACACAGCAGCCAGATTGTGACATCACAGAGCATCCCTGTGATGTCACAATTTGGCTGCTGTGTAAGAACATTTTCATTGGCTGCTGTGTAGGAACATCCTCAATGGCTGCTGTGTAGGAACATCTTCATTGGCTGCTGTGTAGGAACAGTCTCATTGGCTGCTGTGTCCATCTATCTATCTATCTATCTATCTATCTATCTATCTATCTATCTATATGTCTCTATCTCTATCTATCTATCTAGTGACTCTCAGGGCGGCGCGGCCCCCTTTTATACCCTTCCTGGACGATGAAGATGTTCCTGCACATGAAGATGTTCCTACACAGCAGCCATTGAGGATGTTCCTACACAGCAGCCAATGAAAATGTTCCTACACAGCAGCCAGATTGTGACATCACAGAGCATCCCTGTGATGTCACAATCTGGCTGCTGTGTAAGAACATTTTCATTGGCTGCTGTGTAGGAACATCCTCAATGGCTGCTATGTAGGAACATCTTCATTGGCTGCTGTGTAGGAACAGTCTCATTGGCTGCTGTGTCTATCTATCAATCTATCTATCTATCTATCTATCTATCTATCTATCTATCTATCTATCTATCTATATGTCTATCTATCTATCTATCTATCTATCTATCTATCTATCTATCTATCTATCTATCTATCTCTATCTATCTATCTATCTATCTATCTATCTATCTAGTGACTCTCAGGGCGGCGCGGCCCCCTTTTATACCCTTCCTGGACGATGAAGATGTTCCTGCACATGAAGATGTTCCTACACAGCAGCCATTGAGGATGTTCCTACACAGCAGCCAATGAAAATGTTCCTACACAGCAGCCAGATTGTGACATCACAGAGCATCCCTGTGATGTCACAATCTGGCTGCTGTGTAAGAACATTTTCATTGGCTGCTGTGTAGGAACATCCTCAATGGCTGCTGTGTAGGAACATCTTCATTGGCTGCTGTGTAGGAACAGTCTCATTGGCTGCTGTGTCTATCTATCTATCTATCTATCTATCTATCTATCTATCTATCTATCTATCTATCTATCTATCTATCTATCTATCTGTCTCTATCTCTATCTATCTATCTAGTGACTCTAAGGGCGGCGCGGCCCCCTTTTATACCCTTCCTGGACGATGAAGATGTTCCTGCACATGAAGATGTTCCTACACAGCAGCCATTGAGGATGTTCCTACACAGCAGCCAATGAAAATGTTCCTACACAGCAGCCAGATTGTGACATCACAGAGCATCCCTGTGATGTCACAATCTGGCTGCTGTGTAAGAACATTTTCATTGGCTGCTGTGTAGGAACATCCTCAATGGCTGCTGTGTAGGAACATCTTCATTGGCTGCTGTGTAGGAACAGTCTCATTGGCTGCTGTGTCTATCTATCTATCTATCTATCTATCTATCTATCTATCTATCTATCTATCTATCTATCTATCTATCTATCTATCTATCTATATGTCTATCTATCTATCTATCTATCTATCTATCTATCTATCTATCTCTATCTATCTATCTATCTATCTATCTAGTGACTCTCAGGGCGGCGCGGCCCCCTTTTATACCCTTCCTGGACGATGAAGATGTTCCTGCACATGAAGATGTTCCTACACAGCAGCCATTGAGGATGTTCCTACACAGCAGCCAATGAAAATGTTCCTACACAGCAGCCAGATTGTGACATCACAGAGCATCCCTGTGATGTCACAATCTGGCTGCTGTGTAAGAACATTTTCATTGGCTGCTGTGTAGGAACATCCTCAATGGCTGCTGTGTAGGAACATCTTCATTGGCTGCTGTGTAGGAACAGTCTCATTGGCTGCTGTGTCTATCTATCTATCTATCTATCTATCTATCTATCTATCTATCTATCTATCTATCTATCTATCTATCTATCTATCTATCTGTCTCTATCTCTATCTATCTATCTAGTGACTCTAAGGGCGGCGCGGCCCCCTTTTATACCCTTCCTGGACGATGAAGATGTTCCTGCACATGAAGATGTTCCTACACAGCAGCCATTGAGGATGTTCCTACACAGCAGCCAATGAAAATGTTCCTACACAGCAGCCAGATTGTGACATCACAGAGCATCCCTGTGATGTCACAATCTGGCTGCTGTGTAAGAACATTTTCATTGGCTGCTGTGTAGGAACATCCTCAATGGCTGCTGTGTAGGAACATCTTTATTGGCTGCTGTGTAGGAACAGTCTCATTGGCTGCTGTGTCTATCTATCTATCTATCTATCTATCTATCTATCTATCTATCTATCTATCTATCTATCTATCTATCTATCTATATGTCTATCTATCTATCTATCCATCTATCTATCTATCTATCTATCTATCTATCTATCTATCTATCTATCTATCTATCTATCTATCTATCTATCTATCTATCTATCTATCTATCTATATGTCTCTATCTCTATCTATCTATCTATCTAGTGACTCTCAGGGCGGCGCGGCCCCCTTTTATACCCTTCCTGGACGATGAAGATGTTCCTGCACATGAAGATGTTCCTACACAGCAGCCATTGAGGATGTTCCTACACAGCAGCCAATGAAAATGTTCCTACACAGCAGCCAGATTGTGACATCACAGAGCATCCCTGTGATGTCACAATCTGGCTGCTGTGTAAGAACATTTTCATTGGCTGCTGTGTAGGAACATCCTCAATGGCTGCTGTGTAGGAATATCTTCATTGGCTGCTGTGTAGGAACAGTCTCATTGGCTGCTGTGTCTATCTATCTATCTATCTATCTATCTATCTATCTATCTATCTATCTATCTATCTGTCTCTATCTCTATCTATCTATCTAGTGACTCTCAGGGCGGCGCGGCCCCCTTTTATACCCTTCCTGGACGATGAAGATGTTCCTGCACATGAAGATGTTCCTACACAGCAGCCATTGAGGATGTTCCTACACAGCAGCCAATGAAAATGTTCCTACACAGCAGCCAGATTGTGACATCACAGAGCATCCCTGTGATGTCACAATCTGGCTGCTGTGTAAGAACATTTTCATTGGCTGCTGTGTAGGAACATCCTCAATGGCTGCTGTGTAGGAACATCTGCATTGGCTGCTGTGTAGGAACAGTCTCATTGGCTGCTGTGTCTATCTATCTATCTATCTATCTATCTATCTATCTATCTATCTATCTATCTATCTATCTATCTATCTATCTATCTATCTATCTATCCATCTATCTATCTATCTATCTATCTATCTATCTATCTATCTATCTATCTATCTATCTATCTATATGTCTCTATCTCTATCTATCTATCTATCTAGTGACTCTCAGGGCGGCGCGGCCCCCTTTTATACCCTTCCTGGACGATGAAGATGTTCCTGCACATGAAGATGTTCCAACACAGCAGCCATTGAGGATGTTCCTACACAGCAGCCAATGAAAATGTTCCTACACAGCAGCCAGATTGTGACATCACAGAGCATTCCTGTGATGTCACAATCTGGCTGCTGTGTAAGAACATTTTCATTGGCTGCTGTGTAGGAACATCCTCAATGGCTGCTGTGTAGGAACATCTTCATTGGCTGCTGTGTAGGAACAGTCTCATTGGCTGCTGTGTCTATCTATCTATCTATCTATCTATCGATCTATCTATCTATCTATCTATATGTCTATCTATCTATCCATCTATCTATCTATCTATCTATCTATCTATCTATCTATCTATCTATCTATCTATCTATATCTCTATCTATCTATCTATCTAGTGACTCTCAGGGCGGCACGGCCCCCTTTTATACCCTTCCTGGACGATGAAGATGTTCCTGCACATGAAGATGTTCCTACACAGCAGCCATTGAGGATGTTCCTACACAGCAGCCAATGAAAATGTTCCTACACAGCAGCCAGATTGTGACATCACAGAGCATCCCTGTGATGTCACAATTTGGCTGCTGTGTAAGAACATTTTCATTGGCTGCTGTGTAGGAACATCCTCAATGGCTGCTGTGTAGGAACATCTTCATTGGCTGCTGTGTAGGAACAGTCTCATTGGCTGCTGTGTCCATCTATCTATCTATCTATCTATCTATCTATCTATATGTCTCTATCTCTATCTATCTATCTAGTGACTCTCAGGGCGGCGCGGCCCCCTTTTATACCCTTCCTGGACGATGAAGATGTTCCTGCACATGAAGATGTTCCTACACAGCAGCCATTGAGGATGTTCCTACACAGCAGCCAATGAAAATGTTCCTACACAGCAGCCAGATTGTGACATCACAGAGCATCCCTGTGATGTCACAATCTGGCTGCTGTGTAAGAACATTTTCATTGGCTGCTGTGTAGGAACATCCTCAATGGCTGCTATGTAGGAACATCTTCATTGGCTGCTGTGTAGGAACAGTCTCATTGGCTGCTGTGTCTATCTATCAATCTATCTATCTATCTATCTATCTATCTATCTATCTATCTATCTATCTATCTATCTATCTATCTATCTATCTATATGTCTATCTATCTATCTATCTATCTATCTATCTATCTATCTATATGTCTCTATCTCTATCTATCTATCTATCTAGTGACTCTCAGGGCGGCGCGGCCCCCTTTTATACCCTTCCTGGACGATGAAGATGTTCCTGCACATGAAGATGTTCCTACACAGCAGCCATTGAGGATGTTCCTACACAGCAGCCAATGAAAATGTTCCTACACAGCAGCCAGATTGTGACATCACAGAGCATCCCTGTGATGTCACAATCTGGCTGCTGTGTAAGAACATTTTCATTGGCTGCTGTGTAGGAACATCCTCAATGGCTGCTGTGTAGGAACATCTTCATTGGCTGCTGTGTAGGAACAGTCTCATTGGCTGCTGTGTCTATCTATCTATCTATCTATCTATCTATCTATCTATCTATCTATCTATCTATCTATATGTCTCTATCTCTATCTATCTATCTATCTAGTGACTCTCAGGGCGGCGCGGCCCCCTTTTATACCCTTCCTGGACGATGAAGATGTTCCTGCACATGAAGATGTTCCAACACAGCAGCCATTGAGGATGTTCCTACACAGCAGCCAATGAAAATGTTCCTACACAGCAGCCAGATTGTGACATCACAGAGCATTCCTGTGATGTCACAATCTGGCTGCTGTGTAAGAACATTTTCATTGGCTGCTGTGTAGGAACATCCTCAATGGCTGCTGTGTAGGAACATCTTCATTGGCTGCTGTGTAGGAACAGTCTCATTGGCTGCTGTGTCTATCTATCTATCTATCTATCTATCTATCTATCTATCTATCTATCTATCTATCTATCTATCTATCTATCTATCTATCTATCTATCTATCTATCCATCTATCTATCTATCTATCTATCTATCTATCTATCTATCTATCTATCTATATCTCTATCTATCTATCTATCTAGTGACTCTCAGGGCGGCACGGCCCCCTTTTATACCCTTCCTGGACGATGAAGATGTTCCTGCACATGAAGATGTTCCTACACAGCAGCCATTGAGGATGTTCCTACACAGCAGCCAATGAAAATGTTCCTACACAGCAGCCAGATTGTGACATCACAGAGCATCCCTGTGATGTCACAATTTGGCTGCTGTGTAAGAACATTTTCATTGGCTGCTGTGTAGGAACATCCTCAATGGCTGCTGTGTAGGAACATCTTCATTGGCTGCTGTGTAGGAACAGTCTCATTGGCTGCTGTGTCCATCTATCTATCTATCTATCTATCTATCTATCTATATGTCTCTATCTCTATCTATCTATCTAGTGACTCTCAGGGCGGCGCGGCCCCCTTTTATACCCTTCCTGGACGATGAAGATGTTCCTGCACATGAAGATGTTCCTACACAGCAGCCATTGAGGATGTTCCTACACAGCAGCCAATGAAAATGTTCCTACACAGCAGCCAGATTGTGACATCACAGAGCATCCCTGTGATGTCACAATCTGGCTGCTGTGTAAGAACATTTTCATTGGCTGCTGTGTAGGAACATCCTCAATGGCTGCTATGTAGGAACATCTTCATTGGCTGCTGTGTAGGAACAGTCTCATTGGCTGCTGTGTCTATCTATCAATCTATCTATCTATCTATCTATCTATCTATCTATCTATCTATCTATCTATCTATCTATCTATCTATCTATCTATATGTCTATCTATCTATCTATCTATCTATCTATCTATATGTCTCTATCTCTATCTATCTATCTATCTAGTGACTCTCAGGGCGGCGCGGCCCCCTTTTATACCCTTCCTGGACGATGAAGATGTTCCTGCACATGAAGATGTTCCTACACAGCAGCCATTGAGGATGTTCCTACACAGCAGCCAATGAAAATGTTCCTACACAGCAGCCAGATTGTGACATCACAGAGCATCCCTGTGATGTCACAATCTGGCTGCTGTGTAAGAACATTTTCATTGGCTGCTGTGTAGGAACATCCTCAATGGCTGCTGTGTAGGAATATCTTCATTGGCTGCTGTGTAGGAACAGTCTCATTGGCTGCTGTGTCTATCTATCTATCTATCTATCTATCTATCTATCTATCTATCTATCTATCTATCTATCTATCTATCTATCTATCTATCTATCTATCTGTCTCTATCTCTATCTATCTATCTAGTGACTCTAAGGGCGGCGCGGCCCCCTTTTATACCCTTCCTGGACGATGAAGATGTTCCTGCACATGAAGATGTTCCTACACAGCAGCCATTGAGGATGTTCCTACACAGCAGCCAATGAAAATGTTCCTACACAGCAGCCAGATTGTGACATCACAGAGCATCCCTGTGATGTCACAATCTGGCTGCTGTGTAAGAACATTTTCATTGGCTGCTGTGTAGGAACATCCTCAATGGCTGCTGTGTAGGAACATCTTCATTGGCTGCTGTGTAGGAACAGTCTCATTGGCTGCTGTGTCTATCTATCTATCTATCTATCTATCTATCTATCTATCTATCCATCTATCTATCTATCTATCTATCTATCTATCTATCTATCTATCTATCTATCTATCTATCTATATGTCTCTATCTCTATCTATCTATCTATCTAGTGACTCTCAGGGCGGCGCGGCCCCCTTTTATACCCTTCCTGGACGATGAAGATGTTCCTGCACATGAAGATGTTCCAACACAGCAGCCATTGAGGATGTTCCTACACAGCAGCCAATGAAAATGTTCCTACACAGCAGCCAGATTGTGACATCACAGAGCATTCCTGTGATGTCACAATCTGGCTGCTGTGTAAGAACATTTTCATTGGCTGCTGTGTAGGAACATCCTCAATGGCTGCTGTGTAGGAACATCTTCATTGGCTGCTGTGTAGGAACAGTCTCATTGGCTGCTGTGTCTATCTATCTATCTATCTATCTATCTATCTATCTATCTATCTATCTATCTATCTATCTATCTATCTATATGTCTATCTATCCATCTATCTATCTATCTATCTATCTATCTATCTATCTATCTATCTATCTATCTATCTATCTATCTATCTATCTATCTATCTATCTATCTATATCTCTATCTATCTATCTATCTAGTGACTCTCAGGGCGGCACGGCCCCCTTTTATACCCTTCCTGGACGATGAAGATGTTCCTGCACATGAAGATGTTCCTACACAGCAGCCATTGAGGATGTTCCTACACAGCAGCCAATGAAAATGTTCCTACACAGCAGCCAGATTGTGACATCACAGAGCATCCCTGTGATGTCACAATTTGGCTGCTGTGTAAGAACATTTTCATTGGCTGCTGTGTAGGAACATCCTCAATGGCTGCTGTGTAGGAACATCTTCATTGGCTGCTGTGTAGGAACAGTCTCATTGGCTGCTGTGTCCATCTATCTATCTATCTATCTATCTATCTATCTATCTATATGTCTCTATCTCTATCTATCTATCTAGTGACTCTCAGGGCGGCGCGGCCCCCTTTTATACCCTTCCTGGACGATGAAGATGTTCCTGCACATGAAGATGTTCCTACACAGCAGCCATTGAGGATGTTCCTACACAGCAGCCAATGAAAATGTTCCTACACAGCAGCCAGATTGTGACATCACAGAGCATCCCTGTGATGTCACAATCTGGCTGCTGTGTAAGAACATTTTCATTGGCTGCTGTGTAGGAACATCCTCAATGGCTGCTATGTAGGAACATCTTCATTGGCTGCTGTGTAGGAACAGTCTCATTGGCTGCTGTGTCTATCTATCAATCTATCTATCTATCTATCTATCTATCTATCTATCTATCTATCTATCTATATGTCTATCTATCTATCTATCTATCTATCTATCTATCTATATGTCTCTATCTCTATCTATCTATCTATCTAGTGACTCTCAGGGCGGCGCGGCCCCCTTTTATACCCTTCCTGGACGATGAAGATGTTCCTGCACATGAAGATGTTCCTACACAGCAGCCATTGAGGATGTTCCTACACAGCAGCCAATGAAAATGTTCCTACACAGCAGCCAGATTGTGACATCACAGAGCATCCCTGTGATGTCACAATCTGGCTGCTGTGTAAGAACATTTTCATTGGCTGCTGTGTAGGAACATCCTCAATGGCTGCTGTGTAGGAACATCTTCATTGGCTGCTGTGTAGGAACAGTCTCATTGGCTGCTGTGTCTATCTATCTATCTATCTATCTATCTATCTATCTATCTATCTGTCTCTATCTCTATCTATCTATCTAGTGACTCTAAGGGCGGCGCGGCCCCCTTTTATACCCTTCCTGGACGATGAAGATGTTCCTGCACATGAAGATGTTCCTACACAGCAGCCATTGAGGATGTTCCTACACAGCAGCCAATGAAAATGTTCCTACACAGCAGCCAGATTGTGACATCACAGAGCATCCCTGTGATGTCACAATCTGGCTGCTGTGTAAGAACATTTTCATTGGCTGCTGTGTAGGAACATCCTCAATGGCTGCTGTGTAGGAACATCTTCATTGGCTGCTGTGTAGGAACAGTCTCATTGGCTGCTGTGTCTATCTATCTATCTATCTATCTATCTATCTATCTATCTATCTATCTATCTATCTATCTATCTATCTATCTATCTATCTATCTATCTATCTATATGTCTCTATCTCTATCTATCTATCTAGTGACTCTCAGGGCGGCGCGGCCCCCTTTTATACCCTTCCTGGACGATGAAGATGTTCCTGCACATGAAGATGTTCCAACACAGCAGCCATTGAGGATGTTCCTACACAGCAGCCAATGAAAATGTTCCTACACAGCAGCCAGATTGTGACATCACAGAGCATTCCTGTGATGTCACAATCTGGCTGCTGTGTAAGAACATTTTCATTGGCTGCTGTGTAGGAACATCCTCAATGGCTGCTGTGTAGGAACATCTTCATTGGCTGCTGTGTAGGAACAGTCTCATTGGCTGCTGTGTCTATCTATCTATCTATCTATCTATCTATCTATCTATCTATATGTCTATCTATCTATCCATCTATCTATCTATCTATCTATCTATCTATCTATCTATCTATCTATCTATCTATCTATCTATCTATCTATCTATATCTCTATCTATCTATCTATCTAGTGACTCTCAGGGCGGCACGGCCCCCTTTTATACCCTTCCTGGACGATGAAGATGTTCCTGCACATGAAGATGTTCCTACACAGCAGCCATTGAGGATGTTCCTACACAGCAGCCAATGAAAATGTTCCTACACAGCAGCCAGATTGTGACATCACAGAGCATCCCTGTGATGTCACAATTTGGCTGCTGTGTAAGAACATTTTCATTGGCTGCTGTGTAGGAACATCCTCAATGGCTGCTGTGTAGGAACATCTTCATTGGCTGCTGTGTAGGAACAGTCTCATTGGCTGCTGTGTCCATCTATCTATCTATCTATCTATCTATCTATCTATCTATATGTCTCTATCTCTATCTATCTATCTAGTGACTCTCAGGGCGGCGCGGCCCCCTTTTATACCCTTCCTGGACGATGAAGATGTTCCTGCACATGAAGATGTTCCTACACAGCAGCCATTGAGGATGTTCCTACACAGCAGCCAATGAAAATGTTCCTACACAGCAGCCAGATTGTGACATCACAGAGCATCCCTGTGATGTCACAATCTGGCTGCTGTGTAAGAACATTTTCATTGGCTGCTGTGTAGGAACATCCTCAATGGCTGCTATGTAGGAACATCTTCATTGGCTGCTGTGTAGGAACAGTCTCATTGGCTGCTGTGTCTATCTATCAATCTATCTATCTATCTATCTATCTATCTATCTATCTATCTATCTATCTATCTATATGTCTATCTATCTATCTATCTATCTATCTATCTATATGTCTCTATCTCTATCTATCTATCTATCTAGTGACTCTCAGGGCGGCGCGGCCCCCTTTTATACCCTTCCTGGACGATGAAGATGTTCCTGCACATGAAGATGTTCCTACACAGCAGCCATTGAGGATGTTCCTACACAGCAGCCAATGAAAATGTTCCTACACAGCAGCCAGATTGTGACATCACAGA
Organism: Borostomias antarcticus; assembly: GCF_949987555.1. Taxonomy (NCBI): domain Eukaryota; kingdom Metazoa; phylum Chordata; class Actinopteri; order Stomiiformes; family Stomiidae; genus Borostomias; species Borostomias antarcticus. Next base: position 566,812 of record NW_028176124.1, read on the forward strand.
GCATCCCTGTGATGTCACAATCTGGCTGCTGTGTAAGAACATTTTCATTGGCTGCTGTGTAGGAACATCCTCAATGGCTGCTGTGTAGGAACATCTTCATTGGCTGCTGTGTAGGAACAGTCTCATTGGCTGCTGTGTCTATCTATCTATCTATCTATCTATCTATCTATCTATCTATCTATCTATCTATCTATCTATCTATCTATCTATCTATCTATCTATCTGTCTCTATCTCTATCTATCTATCTAGTGACTCTAAGGGCGGCGCGGCCCCCTTTTATACCCTTCCTGGACGATGAAGATGTTCCTGCACATGAAGATGTTCCTACACAGCAGCCATTGAGGATGTTCCTACACAGCAGCCAATGAAAATGTTCCTACACAGCAGCCAGATTGTGACATCACAGAGCATCCCTGTGATGTCACAATCTGGCTGCTGTGTAAGAACATTTTCATTGGCTGCTGTGTAGGAACATCCTCAATGGCTGCTGTGTAGGAACATCTTCATTGGCTGCTGTGTAGGAACAGTCTCATTGGCTGCTGTGTCTATCTATCTATCTATCTATCTATCTATCTATCTATCTATCTATCTATCTATCTATCTATCTATCTATCTATCTATCTATCTATCTATATGTCTCTATCTCTATCTATCTATCTAGTGACTCTCAGGGCGGCGCGGCCCCCTTTTATACCCTTCCTGGACGATGAAGATGTTCCTGCACATGAAGATGTTCCTACACAGCAGCCATTGAGGATGTTCCTACACAGCAGCCAATGAAAATGTTCCTACACAGCAGCCAGATTGTGACATCACAGAGCATCCCTGTGATGTCACAATCTGGCTGCTGTGTAAGAACATTTTCATTGGCTGCTGTGTAGGAACATCCTCAATGGCTGCTGTGTAGGAACATCTTCATTGGCTGCTGTGTAGGAACAGTCTCATTGGCTGCTGTGTCTATCTATCTATCTATCTATCTATCTATCTATCTATCTATCTATCTATCTATATGTCTATCTATCTATCTATCCATCTATCTATCTATCTATCTATCTATCTATCTATCTATCTATCTATCTATCTATCTATCTATCTATCTATCTATCTATCTATCTATCTATATGTCTCTATCTCTATCTATCTATCTATCTAGTGACTCTCAGGGCGGCGCGGCCCCCTTTTATACCCTTCCTGGACGATGAAGATGTTCCTGCACATGAAGATGTTCCTACACAGCAGCCATTGAGGATGTTCCTACACAGCAGCCAATGAAAATGTTCCTACACAGCAGCCAGATTGTGACATCACAGAGCATCCCTGTGATGTCACAATCTGGCTGCTGTGTAAGAACATTTTCATTGGCTGCTGTGTAGGAACATCCTCAATGGCTGCTGTGTAGGAATATCTTCATTGGCTGCTGTGTAGGAACAGTCTCATTGGCTGCTGTGTCTATCTATCTATCTATCTATCTATCTATCTATCTATCTATCTATCTATCTATCTATCTGTCTCTATCTCTATCTATCTATCTAGTGACTCTAAGGGCGGCGCGGCCCCCTTTTATACCCTTCCTGGACGATGAAGATGTTCCTGCACATGAAGATGTTCCTACACAGCAGCCATTGAGGATGTTCCTACACAGCAGCCAATGAAAATGTTCCTACACAGCAGCCAGATTGTGACATCACAGAGCATCCCTGTGATGTCACAATCTGGCTGCTGTGTAAGAACATTTTCATTGGCTGCTGTGTAGGAACATCCTCAATGGCTGCTGTGTAGGAACATCTTCATTGGCTGCTGTGTAGGAACAGTCTCATTGGCTGCTGTGTCTATCTATCTATCTATCTATCTATCTATCTATCTATCTATCCATCTATCTATCTATCTATCTATCTATCTATCTATCTATCTATCTATCTATCTATATGTCTCTATCTCTATCTATCTATCTATCTAGTGACTCTCAGGGCGGCGCGGCCCCCTTTTATACCCTTCCTGGACGATGAAGATGTTCCTGCACATGAAGATGTTCCAACACAGCAGCCATTGAGGATGTTCCTACACAGCAGCCAATGAAAATGTTCCTACACAGCAGCCAGATTGTGACATCACAGAGCATTCCTGTGATGTCACAATCTGGCTGCTGTGTAAGAACATTTTCATTGGCTGCTGTGTAGGAACATCCTCAATGGCTGCTGTGTAGGAACATCTTCATTGGCTGCTGTGTAGGAACAGTCTCATTGGCTGCTGTGTCTATCTATCTATCTATCTATCTATCTATCTATCTATCTATCTATCTATCTATCTATCTATCTATCTATCTATCTATCTATCTATCTATCCATCTATCTATCTATCTATCTATCTATCTATCTATCTATCTATATCTCTATCTATCTATCTATCTAGTGACTCTCAGGGCGGCACGGCCCCCTTTTATACCCTTCCTGGACGATGAAGATGTTCCTGCACATGAAGATGTTCCTACACAGCAGCCATTGAGGATGTTCCTACACAGCAGCCAATGAAAATGTTCCTACACAGCAGCCAGATTGTGACATCACAGAGCATCCCTGTGATGTCACAATTTGGCTGCTGTGTAAGAACATTTTCATTGGCTGCTGTGTAGGAACATCCTCAATGGCTGCTGTGTAGGAACATCTTCATTGGCTGCTGTGTAGGAACAGTCTCATTGGCTGCTGTGTCCATCTATCTATCTATCTATCTATCTATCTATATGTCTCTATCTCTATCTATCTATCTAGTGACTCTCAGGGCGGCGCGGCCCCCTTTTATACCCTTCCTGGACGATGAAGATGTTCCTGCACATGAAGATGTTCCTACACAGCAGCCATTGAGGATGTTCCTACACAGCAGCCAATGAAAATGTTCCTACACAGCAGCCAGATTGTGACATCACAGAGCATCCCTGTGATGTCACAATCTGGCTGCTGTGTAAGAACATTTTCATTGGCTGCTGTGTAGGAACATCCTCAATGGCTGCTATGTAGGAACATCTTCATTGGCTGCTGTGTAGGAACAGTCTCATTGGCTGCTGTGTCTATCTATCAATCTATCTATCTATCTATCTATCTATCTATCTATCTATCTATCTATCTATATGTCTATCTATCTATCTATCTATCTATCTATATGTCTCTATCTCTATCTATCTATCTATCTAGTGACTCTCAGGGCGGCGCGGCCCCCTTTTATACCCTTCCTGGACGATGAAGATGTTCCTGCACATGAAGATGTTCCTACACAGCAGCCATTGAGGATGTTCCTACACAGCAGCCAATGAAAATGTTCCTACACAGCAGCCAGATTGTGACATCACAGAGCATCCCTGTGATGTCACAATCTGGCTGCTGTGTAAGAACATTTTCATTGGCTGCTGTGTAGGAACATCCTCAATGGCTGCTGTGTAGGAACATCTTCATTGGCTGCTGTGTAGGAACAGTCTCATTGGCTGCTGTGTCTATCTATCTATCTAACTATCTATCTATCTATCTGTCTCTATCTCTATCTATCTATCTAGTGACTCTAAGGGCGGCGCGGCCCCCTTTTATACCCTTCCTGGACGATGAAGATGTTCCTGCACATGAAGATGTTCCTACACAGCAGCCATTGAGGATGTTCCTACACAGCAGCCAATGAAAATGTTCCTACACAGCAGCCAGATTGTGACATCACAGAGCATCCCTGTGATGTCACAATCTGGCTGCTGTGTAAGAACATTTTCATTGGCTGCTGTGTAGGAACATCCTCAATGGCTGCTGTGTAGGAACATCTTCATTGGCTGCTGTGTAGGAACAGTCTCATTGGCTGCTGTGTCTATCTATCTATCTATCTATCTATCTATCTATCTATCTATCTATCTATCTATCTATCTATATGTCTCTATCTCTATCTATCTATCTAGTGACTCTCAGGGCGGCGCGGCCCCCTTTTATACCCTTCCTGGACGATGAAGATGTTCCTGCACATGAAGATGTTCCTACACAGCAGCCATTGAGGATGTTCCTACACAGCAGCCAATGAAAATGTTCCTACACAGCAGCCAGATTGTGACATCACAGAGCATCCCTGTGATGTCACAATCTGGCTGCTGTGTAAGAACATTTTCATTGGCTGCTGTGTAGGAACATCCTCAATGGCTGCTATGTAGGAACATCTTCATTGGCTGCTGTGTAGGAACAGTCTCATTGGCTGCTGTGTCTATCTATCAATCTATCTATCTATCTATCTATCTATCTATCTATCTATCTATCTATCTATCTATCTATCTATCTATCTATCTATCTATATGTCTATCTATCTATCTATCCATCTATCTATCTATCTATCTATCTATCTATCTATCTATCTATCTATCTATCTATCTATATGTCTCTATCTCTATCTATCTATCTATCTAGTGACTCTCAGGGCGGTGCGGCCCCCTTTTATACCCTTCCTGGACGATGAAGATGTTCCTGCACATGAAGATGTTCCTACACAGCAGCCATTGAGGATGTTCCTACACAGCAGCCAATGAAAATGTTCCTACACAGCAGCCAGATTGTGACATCACAGAGCATCCCTGTGATGTCACAATCTGGCTGCTGTGTAAGAACATTTTCATTGGCTGCTGTGTAGGAACATCCTCAATGGCTGCTGTGTAGGAACATCTTCATTGGCTGCTGTGTAGGAACAGTCTCATTGGCTGCTGTGTCTATCTATCTATCTATCTATCTATCTATCTATCTATCTATCTATCTATCTGTCTCTATCTCTATCTATCTATCTAGTGACTCTAAGGGCGGCGCGGCCCCCTTTTATACCCTTCCTGGACGATGAAGATGTTCCTGCACATGAAGATGTTCCTACACAGCAGCCATTGAGGATGTTCCTACACAGCAGCCAATGAAAATGTTCCTACACAGCAGCCAGATTGTGACATCACAGAGCATCCCTGTGATGTCACAATCTGGCTGCTGTGTAAGAACATTTTCATTGGCTGCTGTGTAGGAACATCCTCAATGGCTGCTGTGTAGGAACATCTTCATTGGCTGCTGTGTAGGAACAGTCTCATTGGCTGCTGTGTCCATCTATCTATCTATCTATCTATCTATCTATATGTCTCTATCTCTATCTATCTATCTAGTGACTCTCAGGGCGGCGCGGCCCCCTTTTATACCCTTCCTGGACGATGAAGATGTTCCTGCACATGAAGATGTTCCTACACAGCAGCCATTGAGGATGTTCCTACACAGCAGCCAATGAAAATGTTCCTACACAGCAGCCAGATTGTGACATCACAGAGCATCCCTGTGATGTCACAATCTGGCTGCTGTGTAAGAACATTTTCATTGGCTGCTGTGTAGGAACATCCTCAATGGCTGCTATGTAGGAACATCTTCATTGGCTGCTGTGTAGGAACAGTCTCATTGGCTGCTGTGTCTATCTATCAATCTATCTATCTATCTATCTATCTATCTATCTATCTATCTATCTATCTATCTATATGTCTATCTATCTATCTATCTATCTATCTATATGTCTCTATCTCTATCTATCTATCTATCTAGTGACTCTCAGGGCGGCGCGGCCCCCTTTTATACCCTTCCTGGACGATGAAGATGTTCCTGCACATGAAGATGTTCCTACACAGCAGCCATTGAGGATGTTCCTACACAGCAGCCAATGAAAATGTTCCTACACAGCAGCCAGATTGTGACATCACAGAGCATCCCTGTGATGTCACAATCTGGCTGCTGTGTAAGAACATTTTCATTGGCTGCTGTGTAGGAACATCCTCAATGGCTGCTGTGTAGGAACATCTTCATTGGCTGCTGTGTAGGAACAGTCTCATTGGCTGCTGTGTCTATCTATCTATCTAACTATCTATCTATCTATCTGTCTCTATCTCTATCTATCTATCTAGTGACTCTAAGGGCGGCGCGGCCCCCTTTTATACCCTTCCTGGACGATGAAGATGTTCCTGCACATGAAGATGTTCCTACACAGCAGCCATTGAGGATGTTCCTACACAGCAGCCAATGAAAATGTTCCTACACAGCAGCCAGATTGTGACATCACAGAGCATCCCTGTGATGTCACAATCTGGCTGCTGTGTAAGAACATTTTCATTGGCTGCTGTGTAGGAACATCCTCAATGGCTGCTGTGTAGGAACATCTTCATTGGCTGCTGTGTAGGAACAGTCTCATTGGCTGCTGTGTCTATCTATCTATCTATCTATCTATCTATCTATCTATCTATCTATCTATCTATCTATCTATCTATCTATATGTCTCTATCTCTATCTATCTATCTAGTGACTCTCAGGGCGGCGCGGCCCCCTTTTATACCCTTCCTGGACGATGAAGATGTTCCTGCACATGAAGATGTTCCTACACAGCAGCCATTGAGGATGTTCCTACACAGCAGCCAATGAAAATGTTCCTACACAGCAGCCAGATTGTGACATCACAGAGCATCCCTGTGATGTCACAATCTGGCTGCTGTGTAAGAACATTTTCATTGGCTGCTGTGTAGGAACATCCTCAATGGCTGCTATGTAGGAACATCTTCATTGGCTGCTGTGTAGGAACAGTCTCATTGGCTGCTGTGTCTATCTATCAATCTATCTATCTATCTATCTATCTATCTATCTATCTATCTATCTATCTATCTATCTATCTATCTATATGTCTATCTATCTATCTATCCATCTATCTATCTATCTATCTATCTATCTATCTATCTATCTATCTATCTATCTATCTATCTATATGTCTCTATCTCTATCTATCTATCTATCTAGTGACTCTCAGGGCGGTGCGGCCCCCTTTTATACCCTTCCTGGACGATGAAGATGTTCCTGCACATGAAGATGTTCCTACACAGCAGCCATTGAGGATGTTCCTACACAGCAGCCAATGAAAATGTTCCTACACAGCAGCCAGATTGTGACATCACAGAGCATCCCTGTGATGTCACAATCTGGCTGCTGTGTAAGAACATTTTCATTGGCTGCTGTGTAGGAACATCCTCAATGGCTGCTGTGTAGGAACATCTTCATTGGCTGCTGTGTAGGAACAGTCTCATTGGCTGCTGTGTCTATCTATCTATCTATCTATCTATCTATCTATCTATCTATCTATCTATCTGTCTCTATCTCTATCTATCTATCTAGTGACTCTAAGGGCGGCGCGGCCCCCTTTTATACCCTTCCTGGACGATGAAGATGTTCCTGCACATGAAGATGTTCCTACACAGCAGCCATTGAGGATGTTCCTACACAGCAGCCAATGAAAATGTTCCTACACAGCAGCCAGATTGTGACATCACAGAGCATCCCTGTGATGTCACAATCTGGCTGCTGTGTAAGAACATTTTCATTGGCTGCTGTGTAGGAACATCCTCAATGGCTGCTGTGTAGGAACATCTTCATTGGCTGCTGTGTAGGAACAGTCTCATTGGCTGCTGTGTCTATCTATCTATCTATCTATCTATCTATCTATCTATCTATCTATCTATCTATCTATCTATCTATCTATATGTCTCTATCTCTATCTATCTATCTAGTGACTCTCAGGGCGGCGCGGCCCCCTTTTATACCCTTCCTGGACGATGAAGATGTTCCTGCACATGAAGATGTTCCTACACAGCAGCCATTGAGGATGTTCCTACACAGCAGCCAATGAAAATGTTCCTACACAGCAGCCAGATTGTGACATCACAGAGCATCCCTGTGATGTCACAATCTGGCTGCTGTGTAAGAACATTTTCATTGGCTGCTGTGTAGGAACATCCTCAATGGCTGCTGTGTAGGAACATCTTCATTGGCTGCTGTGTAGGAACAGTCTCATTGGCTGCTGTGTCTATCTATCTATCTATCTATCTATCTATCTATCTATCTATCTATATGTCTATCTATCTATCTATCCATCTATCTATCTATCTATCTATCTATCTATCTATCTATCTATCTATCTATCTATCTATCTATCTATCTATCTATCTATATGTCTCTATCTCTATCTATCTATCTATCTAGTGACTCTCAGGGCGGCGCGGCCCCCTTTTATACCCTTCCTGGACGATGAAGATGTTCCTGCACATGAAGATGTTCCTACACAGCAGCCATTGAGGATGTTCCTACACAGCAGCCAATGAAAATGTTCCTACACAGCAGCCAGATTGTGACATCACAGAGCATCCCTGTGATGTCACAATCTGGCTGCTGTGTAAGAACATTTTCATTGGCTGCTGTGTAGGAACATCCTCAATGGCTGCTGTGTAGGAATATCTTCATTGGCTGCTGTGTAGGAACAGTCTCATTGGCTGCTGTGTCTATCTATCTATCTATCTATCTATCTATCTATCTATCTATCTATCTATCTGTCTCTATCTCTATCTATCTATCTAGTGACTCTAAGGGCGGCGCGGCCCCCTTTTATACCCTTCCTGGACGATGAAGATGTTCCTGCACATGAAGATGTTCCTACACAGCAGCCATTGAGGATGTTCCTACACAGCAGCCAATGAAAATGTTCCTACACAGCAGCCAGATTGTGACATCACAGAGCATCCCTGTGATGTCACAATCTGGCTGCTGTGTAAGAACATTTTCATTGGCTGCTGTGTAGGAACATCCTCAATGGCTGCTGTGTAGGAACATCTTCATTGGCTGCTGTGTAGGAACAGTCTCATTGGCTGCTGTGTCTATCTATCTATCTATCTATCTATCTATCTATCTATCTATCCATCTATCTATCTATCTATCTATCTATCTATCTATCTATCTATCTATCTATATGTCTCTATCTCTATCTATCTATCTATCTAGTGACTCTCAGGGCGGCGCGGCCCCCTTTTATACCCTTCCTGGACGATGAAGATGTTCCTGCACATGAAGATGTTCCAACACAGCAGCCATTGAGGATGTTCCTACACAGCAGCCAATGAAAATGTTCCTACACAGCAGCCAGATTGTGACATCACAGAGCATTCCTGTGATGTCACAATCTGGCTGCTGTGTAAGAACATTTTCATTGGCTGCTGTGTAGGAACATCCTCAATGGCTGCTGTGTAGGAACATCTTCATTGGCTGCTGTGTAGGAACAGTCTCATTGGCTGCTGTGTCTATCTATCTATCTATCTATCTATCTATCTATCTATCTATCTATCTATCTATCTATCTATCTATCTATCTATCTATCTATCTATCTATCTATCTATCTATCCATCTATCTATCTATCTATCTATCTATCTATCTATCTATCTATCTATATCTCTATCTATCTATCTATCTAGTGACTCTCAGGGCGGCACGGCCCCCTTTTATACCCTTCCTGGACGATGAAGATGTTCCTGCACATGAAGATGTTCCTACACAGCAGCCATTGAGGATGTTCCTACACAGCAGCCAATGAAAATGTTCCTACACAGCAGCCAGATTGTGACATCACAGAGCATCCCTGTGATGTCACAATTTGGCTGCTGTGTAAGAACATTTTCATTGGCTGCTGTGTAGGAACATCCTCAATGGCTGCTGTGTAGGAACATCTTCATTGGCTGCTGTGTAGGAACAGTCTCATTGGCTGCTGTGTCCATCTATCTATCTATCTATCTATCTATCTATATGTCTCTATCTCTATCTATCTATCTAGTGACTCTCAGGGCGGCGCGGCCCCCTTTTATACCCTTCCTGGACGATGAAGATGTTCCTGCACATGAAGATGTTCCTACACAGCAGCCATTGAGGATGTTCCTACACAGCAGCCAATGAAAATGTTCCTACACAGCAGCCAGATTGTGACATCACAGAGCATCCCTGTGATGTCACAATCTGGCTGCTGTGTAAGAACATTTTCATTGGCTGCTGTGTAGGAACATCCTCAATGGCTGCTATGTAGGAACATCTTCATTGGCTGCTGTGTAGGAACAGTCTCATTGGCTGCTGTGTCTATCTATCAATCTATCTATCTATCTATCTATCTATCTATCTATCTATCTATCTATCTATATGTCTATCTATCTATCTATCTATCTATCTATATGTCTCTATCTCTATCTATCTATCTATCTAGTGACTCTCAGGGCGGCGCGGCCCCCTTTTATACCCTTCCTGGACGATGAAGATGTTCCTGCACATGAAGATGTTCCTACACAGCAGCCATTGAGGATGTTCCTACACAGCAGCCAATGAAAATGTTCCTACACAGCAGCCAGATTGTGACATCACAGAGCATCCCTGTGATGTCACAATCTGGCTGCTGTGTAAGAACATTTTCATTGGCTGCTGTGTAGGAACATCCTCAATGGCTGCTGTGTAGGAACATCTTCATTGGCTGCTGTGTAGGAACAGTCTCATTGGCTGCTGTGTCTATCTATCTATCTAACTATCTATCTATCTATCTGTCTCTATCTCTATCTATCTATCTAGTGACTCTAAGGGCGGCGCGGCCCCCTTTTATACCCTTCCTGGACGATGAAGATGTTCCTGCACATGAAGATGTTCCTACACAGCAGCCATTGAGGATGTTCCTACACAGCAGCCAATGAAAATGTTCCTACACAGCAGCCAGATTGTGACATCACAGAGCATCCCTGTGATGTCACAATCTGGCTGCTGTGTAAGAACATTTTCATTGGCTGCTGTGTAGGAACATCCTCAATGGCTGCTGTGTAGGAACATCTTCATTGGCTGCTGTGTAGGAACAGTCTCATTGGCTGCTGTGTCTATCTATCTATCTATCTATCTATCTATCTATCTATCTATCTATATGTCTCTATCTCTATCTATCTATCTAGTGACTCTCAGGGCGGCGCGGCCCCCTTTTATACCCTTCCTGGACGATGAAGATGTTCCTGCACATGAAGATGTTCCTACACAGCAGCCATTGAGGATGTTCCTACACAGCAGCCAATGAAAATGTTCCTACACAGCAGCCAGATTGTGACATCACAGAGCATCCCTGTGATGTCACAATCTGGCTGCTGTGTAAGAACATTTTCATTGGCTGCTGTGTAGGAACATCCTCAATGGCTGCTATGTAGGAACATCTTCATTGGCTGCTGTGTAGGAACAGTCTCATTGGCTGCTGTGTCTATCTATCAATCTATCTATCTATCTATCTATCTATCTATCTATCTATCTATCTATCTATATGTCTATCTATCTATCTATCCATCTATCTATCTATCTATCTATCTATCTATCTATCTATCTATCTATCTATATGTCTCTATCTCTATCTATCTATCTATCTAGTGACTCTCAGGGCGGTGCGGCCCCCTTTTATACCCTTCCTGGACGATGAAGATGTTCCTGCACATGAAGATGTTCCTACACAGCAGCCATTGAGGATGTTCCTACACAGCAGCCAATGAAAATGTTCCTACACAGCAGCCAGATTGTGACATCACAGAGCATCCCTGTGATGTCACAATCTGGCTGCTGTGTAAGAACATTTTCATTGGCTGCTGTGTAGGAACATCCTCAATGGCTGCTGTGTAGGAACATCTTCATTGGCTGCTGTGTAGGAACAGTCTCATTGGCTGCTGTATCTATCTATCTATCTATCTATCTATCTATCTATCTATCTATCTATCTATCTATCTATCTAGTGACTCTCAGGGCGGCGCGGCCCCCTTTTATACCCTTCCTGGACGATGAAGATGTTCCTGCACATGAAGATGTTCCTACACAGCAGCCATTGAGGATGTTCCTACACAGCAGCCAATGAAAATGTTCCTACACAGCAGCCAGATTGTGACATCACAGAGCATCCCTGTGATGTCACAATCTGGCTGCTGTGTAAGAACATTTTCATTGGCTGCTGTGTAGGAACATCCTCAATGGCTGCTGTGTAGGAATATCTTCATTGGCTGCTGTGTAGGAACAGTCTCATTGGCTGCTGTGTCTATCTATCTATCTATCTATCTATCTATCTATCTATCTATCTATCTATCTATCTATCTATCTATCTGTCTCTATCTCTATCTATCTATCTAGTGACTCTAAGGGCGGCGCGGCCCCCTTTTATACCCTTCCTGGACGATGAAGATGTTCCTGCACATGAAGATGTTCCTACACAGCAGCCATTGAGGATGTTCCTACACAGCAGCCAATGAAAATGTTCCTACACAGCAGCCAGATTGTGACATCACAGAGCATCCCTGTGATGTCACAATCTGGCTGCTGTGTAAGAACATTTTCATTGGCTGCTGTGTAGGAACATCCTCAATGGCTGCTGTGTAGGAACATCTTCATTGGCTGCTGTGTAGGAACAGTCTCATTGGCTGCTGTGTCTATCTATCTATCTATCTATCTATCTATCTATCTATCTATCTATCTATCCATCTATCTATCTATCTATCTATCTATCTATCTATCTATCTATCTATCTATATGTCTCTATCTCTATCTATCTATCTATCTAGTGACTCTCAGGGCGGCGCGGCCCCCTTTTATACCCTTCCTGGACGATGAAGATGTTCCTGCACATGAAGATGTTCCAACACAGCAGCCATTGAGGATGTTCCTACACAGCAGCCAATGAAAATGTTCCTACACAGCAGCCAGATTGTGACATCACAGAGCATTCCTGTGATGTCACAATCTGGCTGCTGTGTAAGAACATTTTCATTGGCTGCTGTGTAGGAACATCCTCAATGGCTGCTGTGTAGGAACATCTTCATTGGCTGCTGTGTAGGAACAGTCTCATTGGCTGCTGTGTCTATCTATCTATCTATCTATCTATCTATCTATCTATCTATCTATCTATCTATCTATCTATCTATCTATCTATCTATCTATCTATCTATCTATCCATCTATCTATCTATCTATCTATCTATCTATCTATCTATCTATATCTCTATCTATCTATCTATCTAGTGACTCTCAGGGCGGCACGGCCCCCTTTTATACCCTTCCTGGACGATGAAGATGTTCCTGCACATGAAGATGTTCCTACACAGCAGCCATTGAGGATGTTCCTACACAGCAGCCAATGAAAATGTTCCTACACAGCAGCCAGATTGTGACATCACAGAGCATCCCTGTGATGTCACAATTTGGCTGCTGTGTAAGAACATTTTCATTGGCTGCTGTGTAGGAACATCCTCAATGGCTGCTGTGTAGGAACATCTTCATTGGCTGCTGTGTAGGAACAGTCTCATTGGCTGCTGTGTCCATCTATCTATCTATCTATCTATCTATCTATCTATCTATATGTCTCTATCTCTATCTATCTATCTAGTGACTCTCAGGGCGGCGCGGCCCCCTTTTATACCCTTCCTGGACGATGAAGATGTTCCTGCACATGAAGATGTTCCTACACAGCAGCCATTGAGGATGTTCCTACACAGCAGCCAATGAAAATGTTCCTACACAGCAGCCAGATTGTGACATCACAGAGCATCCCTGTGATGTCACAATCTGGCTGCTGTGTAAGAACATTTTCATTGGCTGCTGTGTAGGAACATCCTCAATGGCTGCTATGTAGGAACATCTTCATTGGCTGCTGTGTAGGAACAGTCTCATTGGCTGCTGTGTCTATCTATCAATCTATCTATCTATCTATCTATCTATCTATCTATCTATCTATCTATCTATCTATATGTCTATCTATCTATCTATCTATCTATCTATATGTCTCTATCTCTATCTATCTATCTATCTAGTGACTCTCAGGGCGGCGCGGCCCCCTTTTATACCCTTCCTGGACGATGAAGATGTTCCTGCACATGAAGATGTTCCTACACAGCAGCCATTGAGGATGTTCCTACACAGCAGCCAATGAAAATGTTCCTACACAGCAGCCAGATTGTGACATCACAGAGCATCCCTGTGATGTCACAATCTGGCTGCTGTGTAAGAACATTTTCATTGGCTGCTGTGTAGGAACATCCTCAATGGCTGCTGTGTAGGAACATCTTCATTGGCTGCTGTGTAGGAACAGTCTCATTGGCTGCTGTGTCTATCTATCTATCTAACTATCTATCTATCTATCTGTCTCTATCTCTATCTATCTATCTAGTGACTCTAAGGGCGGCGCGGCCCCCTTTTATACCCTTCCTGGACGATGAAGATGTTCCTGCACATGAAGATGTTCCTACACAGCAGCCATTGAGGATGTTCCTACACAGCAGCCAATGAAAATGTTCCTACACAGCAGCCAGATTGTGACATCACAGAGCATCCCTGTGATGTCACAATCTGGCTGCTGTGTAAGAACATTTTCATTGGCTGCTGTGTAGGAACATCCTCAATGGCTGCTGTGTAGGAACATCTTCATTGGCTGCTGTGTAGGAACAGTCTCATTGGCTGCTGTGTCTATCTATCTATCTATCTATCTATCTATCTATCTATCTATCTATCTATCTATCTATATGTCTCTATCTCTATCTATCTATCTAGTGACTCTCAGGGCGGCGCGGCCCCCTTTTATACCCTTCCTGGACGATGAAGATGTTCCTGCACATGAAGATGTTCCTACACAGCAGCCATTGAGGATGTTCCTACACAGCAGCCAATGAAAATGTTCCTACACAGCAGCCAGATTGTGACATCACAGAGCATCCCTGTGATGTCACAATCTGGCTGCTGTGTAAGAACATTTTCATTGGCTGCTGTGTAGGAACATCCTCAATGGCTGCTATGTAGGAACATCTTCATTGGCTGCTGTGTAGGAACAGTCTCATTGGCTGCTGTGTCTATCTATCAATCTATCTATCTATCTATCTATCTATCTATCTATCTATCTATATGTCTATCTATCTATCTATCCATCTATCTATCTATCTATCTATCTATCTATCTATCTATCTATCTATCTATCTATCTATCTATATGTCTCTATCTCTATCTATCTATCTATCTAGTGACTCTCAGGGCGGTGCGGCCCCCTTTTATACCCTTCCTGGACGATGAAGATGTTCCTGCACATGAAGATGTTCCTACACAGCAGCCATTGAGGATGTTCCTACACAGCAGCCAATGAAAATGTTCCTACACAGCAGCCAGATTGTGACATCACAGAGCATCCCTGTGATGTCACAATCTGGCTGCTGTGTAAGAACATTTTCATTGGCTGCTGTGTAGGAACATCCTCAATGGCTGCTGTGTAGGAACATCTTCATTGGCTGCTGTGTAGGAACAGTCTCATTGGCTGCTGTATCTATCTATCTATCTATCTATCTATCTATCTATATGTCTCTATCTCTATCTATCTATCTATCTATCTAGTGACTCTCAGGGCGGCGCGGCCCCCTTTTATACCCTTCCTGGACGATGAAGATGTTCCTGCACATGAAGATGTTCCTACACAGCAGCCATTGAGGATGTTCCTACACAGCAGCCAATGAAAATGTTCCTACACAGCAGCCAGATTGTGACATCACAGAGCATCCCTGTGATGTCACAATCTGGCTGCTGTGTAAGAACATTTTCATTGGCTGCTGTGTAGGAACATCCTCAATGGCTGCTGTGTAGGAACATCTTCATTGGCTGCTGTGTAGGAACAGTCTCATTGGCTGCTGTGTCTATCTATCTATCTATCTATCTATCTATCTATCTATCTATCTATATCTCTATCTATCTATCTAGTGACTCTCAGGGCGGCGCGGCCCCCTTTTATACCCTTCCTGGACGATGAAGATGTTCCTGCACATGAAGATGTTCCTACACAGCAGCCATTGAGGATGTTCCTACACAGCAGCCAATGAAAATGTTCCTACACAGCAGCCAGATTGTGACATCACAGAGCATCCCTGTGATGTCACAATCTGGCTGCTGTGTAAGAACATTTTCATTGGCTGCTGTGTAGGAACATCCTCAATGGCTGCTGTGTAGGAACATCTTCATTGGCTGCTGTGTAGGAACAGTCTCATTGGCTGCTGTGTCTATCTATCTATCTATCTATCTATATGTCTCTATCTCTATCTATCTATCTATCTATCTAGTGACTCTCAGGGCGGCGCGGCCCCCTTTTATACCCTTCCTGGACGATGAAGATGTTCCTGCACATGAAGATGTTCCTACACAGCAGCCATTGAGGATGTTCCTACACAGCAGCCAATGAAAATGTTCCTACACAGCAGCCAGATTGTGACATCACAGAGCATCCCTGTGATGTCACAATCTGGCTGCTGTGTAAGAACATTTTCATTGGCTGCTGTGTAGGAACATCCTCAATGGCTGCTGTGTAGGAACATCTTCATTGGCTGCTGTGTAGGAACAGTCTCATTGGCTGCTGTGTCTATCTATCTATCTATCTATCTATCTATCTATCTATCTGTCTCTATCTCTATCTCTATCTATCTATCTAGTGACTCTAAGGGCGGCGCGGCCCCCTTTTATACCCTTCCTGGACGATGAAGATGTTCCTGCACATGAAGATGTTCCTACACAGCAGCCATTGAGGATGTTCCTACACAGCAGCCAATGAAAATGTTCCTACACAGCAGCCAGATTGTGACATCACAGAGCATCCCTGTGATGTCACAATCTGGCTGCTGTGTAAGAACATTTTCATTGGCTGCTGTGTAGGAACATCCTCAATGGCTGCTGTGTAGGAACATCTTCATTGGCTGCTGTGTAGGAACAGTCTCATTGGCTGCTGTGTCTATCTATCTATCTAACTATCTATCTATCTATCTGTCTCTATCTCTATCTATCTATCTAGTGACTCTAAGGGCGGCGCGGCCCCCTTTTATACCCTTCCTGGACGATGAAGATGTTCCTGCACATGAAGATGTTCCTACACAGCAGCCATTGAGGATGTTCCTACACAGCAGCCAATGAAAATGTTCCTACACAGCAGCCAGATTGTGACATCACAGAGCATCCCTGTGATGTCACAATCTGGCTGCTGTGTAAGAACATTTTCATTGGCTGCTGTGTAGGAACATCCTCAATGGCTGCTGTGTAGGAACATCTTCATTGGCTGCTGTGTAGGAACAGTCTCATTGGCTGCTGTGTCTATCTATCTATCTATCTATCTATCTATCTATCTATCTATCTATCTATCTATCTATCTATATGTCTCTATCTCTATCTATCTATCTAGTGACTCTCAGGGCGGCGCGGCCCCCTTTTATACCCTTCCTGGACGATGAAGATGTTCCTGCACATGAAGATGTTCCTACACAGCAGCCATTGAGGATGTTCCTACACAGCAGCCAATGAAAATGTTCCTACACAGCAGCCAGATTGTGACATCACAGAGCATCCCTGTGATGTCACAATCTGGCTGCTGTGTAAGAACATTTTCATTGGCTGCTGTGTAGGAACATCCTCAATGGCTGCTATGTAGGAACATCTTCATTGGCTGCTGTGTAGGAACAGTCTCATTGGCTGCTGTGTCTATCTATCAATCTATCTATCTATCTATCTATCTATCTATCTATCTATCTATCTATCTATCTATATGTCTATCTATCTATCTATCCATCTATCTATCTATCTATCTATCTATCTATCTATCTATCTATCTATCTATCTATCTATCTATATGTCTCTATCTCTATCTATCTATCTATCTAGTGACTCTCAGGGCGGTGCGGCCCCCTTTTATACCCTTCCTGGACGATGAAGATGTTCCTGCACATGAAGATGTTCCTACACAGCAGCCATTGAGGATGTTCCTACACAGCAGCCAATGAAAATGTTCCTACACAGCAGCCAGATTGTGACATCACAGAGCATCCCTGTGATGTCACAATCTGGCTGCTGTGTAAGAACATTTTCATTGGCTGCTGTGTAGGAACATCCTCAATGGCTGCTGTGTAGGAACATCTTCATTGGCTGCTGTGTAGGAACAGTCTCATTGGCTGCTGTATCTATCTATCTATCTATCTATCTATCTATCTATCTATCTATCTATATGTCTCTATCTCTATCTATCTATCTATCTATCTAGTGACTCTCAGGGCGGCGCGGCCCCCTTTTATACCCTTCCTGGACGATGAAGATGTTCCTGCACATGAAGATGTTCCTACACAGCAGCCATTGAGGATGTTCCTACACAGCAGCCAATGAAAATGTTCCTACACAGCAGCCAGATTGTGACATCACAGAGCATCCCTGTGATGTCACAATCTGGCTGCTGTGTAAGAACATTTTCATTGGCTGCTGTGTAGGAACATCCTCAATGGCTGCTGTGTAGGAACATCTTCATTGGCTGCTGTGTAGGAACAGTCTCATTGGCTGCTGTGTCTATCTATCTATCTATCTATCTATCTATCTATCTATCTATCTATCTATCTATCTATCTATATCTCTATCTATCTATCTAGTGACTCTCAGGGCGGCGCGGCCCCCTTTTATACCCTTCCTGGACGATGAAGATGTTCCTGCACATGAAGATGTTCCTACACAGCAGCCATTGAGGATGTTCCTACACAGCAGCCAATGAAAATGTTCCTACACAGCAGCCAGATTGTGACATCACAGAGCATCCCTGTGATGTCACAATCTGGCTGCTGTGTAAGAACATTTTCATTGGCTGCTGTGTAGGAACATCCTCAATGGCTGCTGTGTAGGAACATCTTCATTGGCTGCTGTGTAGGAACAGTCTCATTGGCTGCTGTGTCTATCTATCTATCTATCTATCTATATGTCTCTATCTCTATCTATCTATCTATCTATCTAGTGACTCTCAGGGCGGCGCGGCCCCCTTTTATACCCTTCCTGGACGATGAAGATGTTCCTGCACATGAAGATGTTCCTACACAGCAGCCATTGAGGATGTTCCTACACAGCAGCCAATGAAAATGTTCCTACACAGCAGCCAGATTGTGACATCACAGAGCATCCCTGTGATGTCACAATCTGGCTGCTGTGTAAGAACATTTTCATTGGCTGCTGTGTAGGAACATCCTCAATGGCTGCTGTGTAGGAACATCTTCATTGGCTGCTGTGTAGGAACAGTCTCATTGGCTGCTGTGTCTATCTATCTATCTATCTATCTATCTATCTATCTATCTATCTATCTATCTATCTATCTATCTATCTATCTATCTATCTATCTATCTATCTATCTATATGTCTCTATCTCTATCTATCTATCTAGTGACTCTCAGGGCGGCGCGGCCCCCTTTTATACCCTTCCTGGACGATGAAGATGTTCCTGCACATGAAGATGTTCCTACACAGCAGCCATTGAGGATGTTCCTACACAGCAGCCAATGAAAATGTTCCTACACAGCAGCCAGATTGTGACATCACAGAGCATCCCTGTGATGTCACAATCTGGCTGCTGTGTAAGAACATTTTCATTGGCTGCTGTGTAGGAACATCCTCAATGGCTGCTGTGTAGGAACATCTTCATTGGCTGCTGTGTAGGAACAGTCTCATTGGCTGCTGTGTCTATCTATCTATCTATCTATCTATCTATCTATCTATCTATCTATCTATCTATCTATCTATATGTCTATCTATCTATCTATCCATCTATCTATCTATCTATCTATCTATCTATCTATCTATCTATCTATCTATCTATCTATATGTCTCTATCTCTATCTATCTATCTAGTGACTCTCAGGGCGGCGCGGCCCCCTTTTATACCCTTCCTGGACGATGAAGATGTTCCTGCACATGAAGATGTTCCTACACAGCAGCCATTGAGGATGTTCCTACACAGCAGCCAATGAAAATGTTCCTACACAGCAGCCAGATTGTGACATCACAGAGCATCCCTGTGATGTCACAATCTGGCTGCTGTGTAAGAACATTTTCATTGGCTGCTGTGTAGGAACATCCTCAATGGCTGCTGTGTAGGAATATCTTCATTGGCTGCTGTGTAGGAACAGTCTCATTGGCTGCTGTGTCTATCTATCTATCTATCTATCTATCTATCTATCTATCTATCTGTCTCTATCTCTATCTATCTATCTAGTGACTCTAAGGGCGGCGCGGCCCCCTTTTATACCCTTCCTGGACGATGAAGATGTTCCTGCACATGAAGATGTTCCTACACAGCAGCCATTGAGGATGTTCCTACACAGCAGCCAATGAAAATGTTCCTACACAGCAGCCAGATTGTGACATCACAGAGCATCCCTGTGATGTCACAATCTGGCTGCTGTGTAAGAACATTTTCATTGGCTGCTGTGTAGGAACATCCTCAATGGCTGCTGTGTAGGAACATCTTCATTGGCTGCTGTGTAGGAACAGTCTCATTGGCTGCTGTGTCTATCTATCTATCTATCTATCTATCTATCTATCTATCTATCTATCTATCTATCTATCTATCTATCTATCTATCTATCTATCTATCTATCTATCTATCCATCTATCTATCTATCTATCTATCTATCTATCTATCTATCTATATGTCTCTATCTCTATCTATCTATCTATCTAGTGACTCTCAGGGCGGCGCGGCCCCCTTTTATACCCTTCCTGGACGATGAAGATGTTCCTGCACATGAAGATGTTCCAACACAGCAGCCATTGAGGATGTTCCTACACAGCAGCCAATGAAAATGTTCCTACACAGCAGCCAGATTGTGACATCACAGAGCATTCCTGTGATGTCACAATCTGGCTGCTGTGTAAGAACATTTTCATTGGCTGCTGTGTAGGAACATCCTCAATGGCTGCTGTGTAGGAACATCTTCATTGGCTGCTGTGTAGGAACAGTCTCATTGGCTGCTGTGTCTATCTATCTATCTATCTATCTATCTATCTATCTATCTATCTATCTATCTATCTATCTATCTATCTATCTATCTATCTATCTATCTATCTATCTATCCATCTATCTATCTATCTATCTATCTATCTATCTATCTATCTATCTATCTATATCTCTATCTATCTATCTATCTAGTGACTCTCAGGGCGGCACGGCCCCCTTTTATACCCTTCCTGGACGATGAAGATGTTCCTGCACATGAAGATGTTCCTACACAGCAGCCATTGAGGATGTTCCTACACAGCAGCCAATGAAAATGTTCCTACACAGCAGCCAGATTGTGACATCACAGAGCATCCCTGTGATGTCACAATTTGGCTGCTGTGTAAGAACATTTTCATTGGCTGCTGTGTAGGAACATCCTCAATGGCTGCTGTGTAGGAACATCTTCATTGGCTGCTGTGTAGGAACAGTCTCATTGGCTGCTGTGTCCATCTATCTATCTATCTATCTATCTATATGTCTCTATCTCTATCTATCTATCTAGTGACTCTCAGGGCGGCGCGGCCCCCTTTTATACCCTTCCTGGACGATGAAGATGTTCCTGCACATGAAGATGTTCCTACACAGCAGCCATTGAGGATGTTCCTACACAGCAGCCAATGAAAATGTTCCTACACAGCAGCCAGATTGTGACATCACAGAGCATCCCTGTGATGTCACAATCTGGCTGCTGTGTAAGAACATTTTCATTGGCTGCTGTGTAGGAACATCCTCAATGGCTGCTATGTAGGAACATCTTCATTGGCTGCTGTGTAGGAACAGTCTCATTGGCTGCTGTGTCTATCTATCAATCTATCTATCTATCTATCTATCTATCTATATGTCTATCTATCTATCTATCTATCTATCTATATGTCTCTATCTCTATCTATCTATCTATCTAGTGACTCTCAGGGCGGCGCGGCCCCCTTTTATACCCTTCCTGGACGATGAAGATGTTCCTGCACATGAAGATGTTCCTACACAGCAGCCATTGAGGATGTTCCTACACAGCAGCCAATGAAAATGTTCCTACACAGCAGCCAGATTGTGACATCACAGAGCATCCCTGTGATGTCACAATCTGGCTGCTGTGTAAGAACATTTTCATTGGCTGCTGTGTAGGAACATCCTCAATGGCTGCTGTGTAGGAACATCTTCATTGGCTGCTGTGTAGGAACAGTCTCATTGGCTGCTGTGTCTATCTATCTATCTATCTATCTATCTATCTATCTGTCTCTATCTCTATCTATCTATCTAGTGACTCTAAGGGCGGCGCGGCCCCCTTTTATACCCTTCCTGGACGATGAAGATGTTCCTGCACATGAAGATGTTCCTACACAGCAGCCATTGAGGATGTTCCTACACAGCAGCCAATGAAAATGTTCCTACACAGCAGCCAGATTGTGACATCACAGAGCATCCCTGTGATGTCACAATCTGGCTGCTGTGTAAGAACATTTTCATTGGCTGCTGTGTAGGAACATCCTCAATGGCTGCTGTGTAGGAACATCTTCATTGGCTGCTGTGTAGGAACAGTCTCATTGGCTGCTGTGTCTATCTATCTATCTATCTATCTATCTATCTATCTATCTATCTATCTATCTATCTATATGTCTCTATCTCTATCTATCTATCTAGTGACTCTCAGGGCGGCGCGGCCCCCTTTTATACCCTTCCTGGACGATGAAGATGTTCCTGCACATGAAGATGTTCCTACACAGCAGCCATTGAGGATGTTCCTACACAGCAGCCAATGAAAATGTTCCTACACAGCAGCCAGATTGTGACATCACAGAGCATCCCTGTGATGTCACAATCTGGCTGCTGTGTAAGAACATTTTCATTGGCTGCTGTGTAGGAACATCCTCAATGGCTGCTATGTAGGAACATCTTCATTGGCTGCTGTGTAGGAACAGTCTCATTGGCTGCTGTGTCTATCTATCAATCTATCTATCTATCTATCTATCTATCTATCTATCTATCTATCTATCTATCTATCTATATGTCTATCTATCTATCTATCCATCTATCTATCTATCTATCTATCTATCTATCTATCTATCTATCTATCTATCTATCTATCTATCTATCTATCTATCTATCTATATGTCTCTATCTCTATCTATTTATCTATCTAGTGACTCTCAGGGCGGTGCGGCCCCCTTTTATACCCTTCCTGGACGATGAAGATGTTCCTGCACATGAAGATGTTCCTACACAGCAGCCATTGAGGATGTTCCTACACAGCAGCCAATGAAAATGTTCCTACACAGCAGCCAGATTGTGACATCACAGAGCATCCCTGTGATGTCACAATCTGGCTGCTGTGTAAGAACATTTTCATTGGCTGCTGTGTAGGAACATCCTCAATGGCTGCTGTGTAGGAACATCTTCATTGGCTGCTGTGTAGGAACAGTCTCATTGGCTGCTGTATCTATCTATCTATCTATCTATCTATCTATCTATCTATCTATATGTCTCTATCTCTATCTATCTATCTATCTATCTAGTGACTCTCAGGGCGGCGCGGCCCCCTTTTATACCCTTCCTGGACGATGAAGATGTTCCTGCACATGAAGATGTTCCTACACAGCAGCCATTGAGGATGTTCCTACACAGCAGCCAATGAAAATGTTCCTACACAGCAGCCAGATTGTGACATCACAGAGCATCCCTGTGATGTCACAATCTGGCTGCTGTGTAAGAACATTTTCATTGGCTGCTGTGTAGGAACATCCTCAATGGCTGCTGTGTAGGAACATCTTCATTGGCTGCTGTGTAGGAACAGTCTCATTGGCTGCTGTGTCTATCTATCTATCTATCTATCTATCTATCTATCTATCTATATCTCTATCTATCTATCTAGTGACTCTCAGGGCGGCGCGGCCCCCTTTTATACCCTTCCTGGACGATGAAGATGTTCCTGCACATGAAGATGTTCCTACACAGCAGCCATTGAGGATGTTCCTACACAGCAGCCAATGAAAATGTTCCTACACAGCAGCCAGATTGTGACATCACAGAGCATCCCTGTGATGTCACAATCTGGCTGCTGTGTAAGAACATTTTCATTGGCTGCTGTGTAGGAACATCCTCAATGGCTGCTGTGTAGGAACATCTTCATTGGCTGCTGTGTAGGAACAGTCTCATTGGCTGCTGTGTCTATCTATCTATCTATCTATCTATATGTCTCTATCTCTATCTATCTATCTATCTATCTAGTGACTCTCAGGGCGGCGCGGCCCCCTTTTATACCCTTCCTGGACGATGAAGATGTTCCTGCACATGAAGATGTTCCTACACAGCAGCCATTGAGGATGTTCCTACACAGCAGCCAATGAAAATGTTCCTACACAGCAGCCAGATTGTGACATCACAGAGCATCCCTGTGATGTCACAATCTGGCTGCTGTGTAAGAACATTTTCATTGGCTGCTGTGTAGGAACATCCTCAATGGCTGCTGTGTAGGAACATCTTCATTGGCTGCTGTGTAGGAACAGTCTCATTGGCTGCTGTGTCTATCTATCTATCTATCTATCTATCTATCTATCTATCTATCTATCTATCTATCTATCTATCTGTCTCTATCTCTATCTATCTATCTAGTGACTCTCAGGGCGGCGCGGCCCCCTTTTATACCCTTCCTGGACGATGAAGATGTTCCTGCACATGAAGATGTTCCTACACAGCAGCCATTGAGGATGTTCCTACACAGCAGCCAATGAAAATGTTCCTACACAGCAGCCAGATTGTGACATCACAGAGCATCCCTGTGATGTCACAATCTGGCTGCTGTGTAAGAACATTTTCATTGGCTGCTGTGTAGGAACATCCTCAATGGCTGCTGTGTAGGAACATCTTCATTGGCTGCTGTGTAGGAACAGTCTCATTGGCTGCTGTGTCTATCTATCTATCTATCTATCTATCTATCTATCTATATGTCTCTATCTCTATCTATCTATCTAGTGACTCTCAGGGCGGCGCCGCCCCCTTTTATACCCTTCCTGGACGATGAAGATGTTCCTGCACATGAAGATGTTCCTACACAGCAGCCATTGAGGATGTTCCTACACAGCAGCCAATGAAAATGTTCCTACACAGCAGCCAGATTGTGACATCACAGAGCATCCCTGTGATGTCACAATCTGGCTGCTGTGTAAGAACATTTTCATTGGCTGCTGTGTAGGAACATCCTCAATGGCTGCTGTGTAGGAACATCTTCATTGGCTGCTGTGTAGGAACAGTCTCATTGGCTGCTGTGTCTATCTATCTATCTATCTATCTATCTATCTATCTATCTATCTATATGTCTCTATCTCTATCTATCTATCTATCTAGTGACTCTCAGGGCGGCGCGGCCCCCTTTTATACCCTTCCTGGACGATGAAGATG
This sequence comes from Borostomias antarcticus, assembly GCF_949987555.1. Lineage (NCBI taxonomy): Eukaryota > Metazoa > Chordata > Actinopteri > Stomiiformes > Stomiidae > Borostomias > Borostomias antarcticus. The sequence continues at coordinate 591,890 of NW_028176124.1, forward strand.
TTCCTGCACATGAAGATGTTCCTACACAGCAGCCATTGAGGATGTTCCTACACAGCAGCCAATGAAAATGTTCCTACACAGCAGCCAGATTGTGACATCACAGAGCATCCCTGTGATGTCACAATCTGGCTGCTGTGTAAGAACATTTTCATTGGCTGCTGTGTAGGAACATCCTCAATGGCTGCTGTGTAGGAACATCTTCATTGGCTGCTGTGTAGGAACAGTCTCATTGGCTGCTGTGTCTATCTATCTATCTATCTATCTATCTATCTATCTATCTATCTATCTATCTATCTATCTATCTATCTATCTATATGTCTCTATCTCTATCTATCTATCTATCTAGTGACTCTCAGGGCGGCGCGGCCCCCTTTTATACCCTTCCTGGACGATGAAGATGTTCCTGCACATGAAGATGTTCCTACACAGCAGCCATTGAGGATGTTCCTACACAGCAGCCAATGAAAATGTTCCTACACAGCAGCCAGATTGTGACATCACAGAGCATCCCTGTGATGTCACAATCTGGCTGCTGTGTAAGAACATTTTCATTGGCTGCTGTGTAGGAACATCCTCAATGGCTGCTGTGTAGGAACATCTTCATTGGCTGCTGTGTAGGAACAGTCTCATTGGCTGCTGTGTCTATCTATCTATCTATCTATCTATCTATATGTCTCTATCTCTATCTATCTATCTAGTGACTCTCAGGGCGGCGCGGCCCCCTTTTATACCCTTCCTGGACGATGAAGATGTTCCTGCACATGAAGATGTTCCTACACAGCAGCCATTGAGGATGTTCCTACACAGCAGCCAATGAAAATGTTCCTACACAGCAGCCAGATTGTGACATCACAGAGCATCCCTGTGATGTCACAATCTGGCTGCTGTGTAAGAACATTTTCATTGGCTGCTGTGTAGGAACATCCTCAATGGCTGCTGTGTAGGAACATCTTCATTGGCTGCTGTGTAGGAACAGTCTCATTGGCTGCTGTGTGTGTCTATCTATCTATCTATCTATCTATCTATCTATCTATCTATCTATCTATATGTCTCTATCTCTATCTATCTATCTAGTGACTCTCAGGGCGGCGCGGCCCCCTTTTATACCCTTCCTGGACGATGAAGATGTTCCTGCACATGAAGATGTTCCTACACAGCAGCCATTGAGGATGTTCCTACACAGCAGCCAATGAAAATGTTCCTACACAGCAGCCAGATTGTGACATCACAGAGCATCCCTGTGATGTCACAATCTGGCTGCTGTGTAAGAACATTTTCATTGGCTGCTGTGTAGGAACATCCTCAATGGCTGCTGTGTAGGAACATCTTCATTGGCTGCTGTGTAGGAACAGTCTCATTGGCTGCTGTGTCTATCTATCTATCTATCTATCTATCTATCTATATGTCTCTATCTCTATCTATCTATCTAGTGACTCTCAGGGCTGCGCGGCCCCCTTTTATACCCTTCCTGGACGATGAAGATGTTCCTGCACATGAAGATGTTCCTACACAGCAGCCATTGAGGATGTTCCTACACAGCAGCCAATGAAAATGTTCCTACACAGCAGCCAGATTGTGACATCACAGAGCATCCCTGTGATGTCACAATCTGGCTGCTGTGTAAGAACATTTTCATTGGCTGCTGTGTAGGAACATCCTCAATGGCTGCTATGTAGGAACATCTTCATTGGCTGCTGTGTAGGAACAGTCTCATTGGCTGCTGTGTCTATCTATCTATCTATCTATCTATCTATCTATCTATCTATCTATCTATCTATCTATCTATCTATCTATCTATCTATCCATCTATCTATCTATCTATCTATCTATATATATATCTATCTATCTATCTATCTATATGTCTCTTTCTCTATCTATCTATCTAGTGACTCTCAGGGCGGCGCGGCCCCCTTTTATACCCTTCCTGGACGATGAAGATGTTCCTGCACATGAAGATGTTCCTACACAGCAGCCATTGAGGATGTTCCTACACAGCAGCCAATGAAAATGTTCCTACACAGCAGCCAGATTGTGACATCACAGAGCATCCCTGTGATGTCACAATCTGGCTGCTGTGTAAGAACATTTTCATTGGCTGCTGTGTAGGAACAGTCTCATTGGCTGCTGTGTCTATCTATCTATCTATCTATCTATCTATCTATCTATATGTCTCTATCTCTATCTATCTATCTATCTAGTGACTCTCAGGGCGGCGTGGCCCCCTTTTATACCCTTCCTGGACGATGAAGATGTTCCTGCACATGAAGATGTTCCTACACAGCAGCCATTGAGGATGTTCCTACACAGCAGCCAATGAAAATGTTCCTACACAGCAGCCAGATTGTGACATCACAGAGCATCCCTGTGATGTCACAATCTGGCTGCTGTGTAAGAACATTTTCATTGGCTGCTGTGTAGGAACATCCTCAATGGCTGCTGTGTAGGAACATCTTCATTGGCTGCTGTGTAGGAACAGTCTCATTGGCTGCTGTGTCTATCTATCTATCTATCTATCTATCTATCTATATGTCTCTATCTCTATCTATCTATCTATCTAGTGACTCTCAGGGCGGCGCGGCCCCCTTTTATACCCTTCCTGGACGATGAAGATGTTCCTGCACATGAAGATGTTCCTACACAGCAGCCATTGAGGATGTTCCTACACAGCAGCCAATGAAAATGTTCCTACACAGCAGCCAGATTGTGACATCACAGAGCATCCCTGTGATGTCACAATCTGGCTGCTGTGTAAGAACATTTTCATTGGCTGCTGTGTAGGAACATCCTCAATGGCTGCTGTGTAGGAACATCTTCATTGGCTGCTGTGTAGGAACAGTCTCATTGGCTGCTGTGTCTATCTATCTATCTATCTATCTATCTATCTATATGTCTCTATCTCTATCTATCTATCTATCTAGTGACTCTCAGGGCGGCGCGGCCCCCTTTTATACCCTTCCTGGACGATGAAGATGTTCCTGCACATGAAGATGTTCCTACACAGCAGCCATTGAGGATGTTCCTACACAGCAGCCAATGAAAATGTTCCTACACAGCAGCCAGATTGTGACATCACAGAGCATCCCTGTGATGTCACAATCTGGCTGCTGTGTA
>NW_028176124.1:597500-617500 GCF_949987555.1 Borostomias antarcticus
TATCTATCTATCTATCTATCTATCTATCTATCTATCTATCTATCTATCTATCTATCTATCTATCTATATGTCTCTATCTCTATCTATCTATCTAGTGACTCTCAGGGCGGCGCGGCCCCCTTTTATACCCTTCCTGGACGATGAAGATGTTCCTGCACATGAAGATGTTCCTACACAGCAGCCATTGAGGATGTTCCTACACAGCAGCCAATGAAAATGTCCCTACACAGCAGCCAGATTGTGACATCACAGAGCATCCCTGTGATGTCACAATCTGGCTGCTGTGTAAGAACATTTTCATTGGCTGCTGTGTAGGAACATCTTCAATGGCTGCTGTGTAGGAACATCTTCATTGGCTGCTGTGTAGGAACAGTCTCATTGGCTGCTGTGTCTATCTATCTATCTATCTATCTATCTATCTATCTATCTATCTATATGTCTCTATCTCTATCTATCTATCTAGTGACTCTCAGGGCGGCGCGGCCCCCTTTTATACCCTTCCTGGACGATGAAGATGTTCCTGCACATGAAGATGTTCCTACACAGCAGCCATTGAGGATGTTCCTACACAGCAGCCAATGAAAATGTTCCTACACAGCAGCCAGATTGTGACATCACAGAGCATCCCTGTGATGTCACAATCTGGCTGCTGTGTAAGAACATTTTCATTGGCTGCTGTGTAGGAACATCCTCAATGGCTGCTATGTAGGAACATCTTCATTGGCTGCTGTGTAGGAACAGTCTCATTGGCTGCTGTGTCTATCTATCTATCTATCTATCTATCTATCTATCCATCTATATATATATCTATCTATCTATCTATCTATCTATATGTCTCTTTCTCTATCTATCTATCTAGTGACTCTCAGGGCGGCGCGGCCCCCTTTTATACCCTTCCTGGACGATGAAGATGTTCCTGCACATGAAGATGTTCCTACACAGCAGCCATTGAGGATGTTCCTACACAGCAGCCAATGAAAATGTTCCTACACAGCAGCCAGATTGTGACATCACAGAGCATCCCTGTGATGTCACAATCTGGCTGCTGTGTAAGAACATTTTCATTGGCTGCTGTGTAGGAACATCCTCAATGGCGGCTGTGTAGGAACATCTTCATTGGCTGCTGTGTAGGAACAGTCTCATTGGCTGCTGTGTCTATCTATCTATCTATCTATCTATCTATATGTCTCTATCTCTATCTATCTATCTAGTGACTCTCAGGGCGGCGCGGCCCCCTTTTATACCCTTCCTGGACGATGAAGATGTTCCTGCACATGAAGATGTTCCTACACCGCAGCCATTGAGGATGTTCCTACACAGCAGCCAATGAAAATGTTCCTACACAGCAGCCAGATTGTGACATCACAGAGCATCCCTGTGATGTCACAATCTGGCTGCTGTGTAAGAACATTTTCATTGGCTGCTGTGTAGGAACATCCTCAATGGCTGCTGTGTAGGAACATCTTCATTGGCTGCTGTGTAGGAACAGTCTCATTGGCTGCTGTGTCTATCTATCTATCTATCTATCTATCTATCTATCTATCTATCTATATGTCTCTTTCTCTATCTATCTATCTAGTGACTCTCAGGGCGGTGCGGCCCCCTTTTATACCCTTCCTGGACGATGAAGATGTTCCTGCACATGAAGATGTTCCTACACAGCAGCCATTGAGGATGTTCCTACACAGCAGCCAATGAAAATGTTCCTACACAGCAGCCAGATTGTGACATCACAGAGCATCCCTGTGATGTCACAATCTGGCTGCTGTGTAAGAACATTTTCATTGGCTGCTGTGTAGGAACATCCTCAATGGCTGCTGTGTAGGAACATCTTCATTGGCTGCTGTGTAGGAACAGTCTCATTGGCTGCTGTGTCTATCTATCTATCTATCTATCTATCTATCTATCTATATATCTATCTATATGTCTCTATCTCTATCTATCTATCTAGTGACTCTCAGGGCTGCGCGGCCCCCTTTTATACCCTTCCTGGACGATGAAGATGTTCCTGCACATGAAGATGTTCCTACACAGCAGCCATTGAGGATGTTCCTACACAGCAGCCAATGAAAATGTTCCTACACAGCAGCCAGATTGTGACATCACAGAGCATCCCTGTGATGTCACAATCTGGCTGCTGTGTAAGAACATTTTCATTGGCTGCTGTGTAGGAACATCCTCAATGGCTGCTATGTAGGAACATCTTCATTGGCTGCTGTGTAGGAACAGTCTCATTGGCTGCTGTATCTATCTATCTATCTATCTATCTATCTATCTATCTATCTATATATCTATCTATCTATCTATCTATATGTCTCTATCGCTATCTATCTATCTATCTAGTGACTCTCAGGGCGGCGCGGCCCCCTTTTATACCCTTCCTGGACGATGAAGATGTTCCTGCACATGAAGATGTTCCTACACAGCAGCCATTGAGGATGTTCCTACACAGCAGCCAATGAAAATGTTCCTACACAGCAGCCAGAGTGTGACATCACAGAGCATCCCTGTGATGTCACAATCTGGCTGCTGTGTAAGAACATTTTCATTGGCTGCTGTGTAGGAACATCCTCAATGGCTGCTATGTAGGAACATCTTCATTGGCTGCTGTGTAGGAACAGTCTCATTGGCTGCTGTGTCTATCTATCAATCTATCTATCTATCTATCTATCTATCTATCTATATGTCTATCTATCTATCTATCTATCTATCTATATGTCTCTATCTCTATCTATCTATCTATCTAGTGACTCTCAGGGCGGCGCGGCCCCCTTTTATACCCTTCCTGGACGATGAAGATGTTCCTGCACATGAAGATGTTCCTACACAGCAGCCATTGAGGATGTTCCTACACAGCAGCCAATGAAAATGTTCCTACACAGCAGCCAGATTGTGACATCACAGAGCATCCCTGTGATGTCACAATCTGGCTGCTGTGTAAGAACATTTTCATTGGCTGCTGTGTAGGAACATCCTCAATGGCTGCTGTGTAGGAACATCTTCATTGGCTGCTGTGTAGGAACAGTCTCATTGGCTGCTGTGTCTATCTATCTATCTATCTATCTATCTATCTATCTATCTGTCTCTATCTCTATCTATCTATCTAGTGACTCTAAGGGCGGCGCGGCCCCCTTTTATACCCTTCCTGGACGATGAAGATGTTCCTGCACATGAAGATGTTCCTACACAGCAGCCATTGAGGATGTTCCTACACAGCAGCCAATGAAAATGTTCCTACACAGCAGCCAGATTGTGACATCACAGAGCATCCCTGTGATGTCACAATCTGGCTGCTGTGTAAGAACATTTTCATTGGCTGCTGTGTAGGAACATCCTCAATGGCTGCTGTGTAGGAACATCTTCATTGGCTGCTGTGTAGGAACAGTCTCATTGGCTGCTGTGTCTATCTATCTATCTATCTATCTATCTATCTATCTATCTATCTATCTATCTATCTATATGTCTCTATCTCTATCTATCTATCTAGTGACTCTCAGGGCGGCGCGGCCCCCTTTTATACCCTTCCTGGACGATGAAGATGTTCCTGCACATGAAGATGTTCCTACACAGCAGCCATTGAGGATGTTCCTACACAGCAGCCAATGAAAATGTCCCTACACAGCAGCCAGATTGTGACATCACAGAGCATCCCTGTGATGTCACAATCTGGCTGCTGTGTAAGAACATTTTCATTGGCTGCTGTGTAGGAACATCTTCAATGGCTGCTGTGTAGGAACATCTTCATTGGCTGCTGTGTAGGAACAGTCTCATTGGCTGCTGTGTCTATCTATCTATCTATCTATCTATCTATCTATCTATATGTCTCTATCTCTATCTATCTATCTAGTGACTCTCAGGGCGGCGCGGCCCCCTTTTATACCCTTCCTGGACGATGAAGATGTTCCTGCACATGAAGATGTTCCTACACAGCAGCCATTGAGGATGTTCCTACACAGCAGCCAATGAAAATGTTCCTACACAGCAGCCAGATTGTGACATCACAGAGCATCCCTGTGATGTCACAATCTGGCTGCTGTGTAAGAACATTTTCATTGGCTGCTGTGTAGGAACATCCTCAATGGCTGCTATGTAGGAACATCTTCATTGGCTGCTGTGTAGGAACAGTCTCATTGGCTGCTGTGTCTATCTATCTATCTATCTATCTATCTATCTATCCATCTATATATATATCTATCTATCTATCTATCTATCTATATGTCTCTTTCTCTATCTATCTATCTAGTGACTCTCAGGGCGGCGCGGCCCCCTTTTATACCCTTCCTGGACGATGAAGATGTTCCTGCACATGAAGATGTTCCTACACAGCAGCCATTGAGGATGTTCCTACACAGCAGCCAATGAAAATGTTCCTACACAGCAGCCAGATTGTGACATCACAGAGCATCCCTGTGATGTCACAATCTGGCTGCTGTGTAAGAACATTTTCATTGGCTGCTGTGTAGGAACATCCTCAATGGCTGCTGTGTAGGAACATCTTCATTGGCTGCTGTGTAGGAACAGTCTCATTGGCTGCTGTGTCTATCTATCTATCTATCTATCTATCTATATATCTATCTATATGTCTCTATCTCTATCTATCTATCTAGTGACTCTCAGGGCTGCGCGGCCCCCTTTTATACCCTTCCTGGACGATGAAGATGTTCCTGCACATGAAGATGTTCCTACACAGCAGCCATTGAGGATGTTCCTACACAGCAGCCAATGAAAATGTTCCTACACAGCAGCCAGATTGTGACATCACAGAGCATCCCTGTGATGTCACAATCTGGCTGCTGTGTAAGAACATTTTCATTGGCTGCTGTGTAGGAACATCCTCAATGGCTGCTATGTAGGAACATCTTCATTGGCTGCTGTGTAGGAACAGTCTCATTGGCTGCTGTATCTATCTATCTATCTATCTATCTATCTATCTATCTATATATCTATCTATCTATCTATCTATCTATATGTCTCTATCGCTATCTATCTATCTATCTAGTGACTCTCAGGGCGGCGCGGCCCCCTTTTATACCCTTCCTGGACGATGAAGATGTTCCTGCACATGAAGATGTTCCTACACAGCAGCCATTGAGGATGTTCCTACACAGCAGCCAATGAAAATGTTCCTACACAGCAGCCAGAGTGTGACATCACAGAGCATCCCTGTGATGTCACAATCTGGCTGCTGTGTAAGAACATTTTCATTGGCTGCTGTGTAGGAACATCCTCAATGGCTGCTATGTAGGAACATCTTCATTGGCTGCTGTGTAGGAACAGTCTCATTGGCTGCTGTGTCTATCTATCAATCTATCTATCTATCTATCTATCTATCTATCTATCTATCTATCTATCTATCTATCTATCTATCTATATGTCTATCTATCTATCTATCCATCTATCTATCTATCTATCTATCTATCTATCTATCTATCTATCTATCTATCTATATGTCTCTATCTCTATCTATTTATCTATCTAGTGACTCTCAGGGCGGTGCGGCCCCCTTTTATACCCTTCCTGGACGATGAAGATGTTCCTGCACATGAAGATGTTCCTACACAGCAGCCATTGAGGATGTTCCTACACAGCAGCCAATGAAAATGTTCCTACACAGCAGCCAGATTGTGACATCACAGAGCATCCCTGTGATGTCACAATCTGGCTGCTGTGTAAGAACATTTTCATTGGCTGCTGTGTAGGAACATCCTCAATGGCTGCTGTGTAGGAACATCTTCATTGGCTGCTGTGTAGGAACAGTCTCATTGGCTGCTGTATCTATCTATCTATCTATCTATCTATCTATCTATATGTCTCTATCTCTATCTATCTATCTATCTATCTAGTGACTCTCAGGGCGGCGCGGCCCCCTTTTATACCCTTCCTGGACGATGAAGATGTTCCTGCACATGAAGATGTTCCTACACAGCAGCCATTGAGGATGTTCCTACACAGCAGCCAATGAAAATGTTCCTACACAGCAGCCAGATTGTGACATCACAGAGCATCCCTGTGATGTCACAATCTGGCTGCTGTGTAAGAACATTTTCATTGGCTGCTGTGTAGGAACATCCTCAATGGCTGCTGTGTAGGAACATCTTCATTGGCTGCTGTGTAGGAACAGTCTCATTGGCTGCTGTGTCTATCTATCTATCTATCTATCTATCTATATCTCTATCTATCTATCTAGTGACTCTCAGGGCGGCGCGGCCCCCTTTTATACCCTTCCTGGACGATGAAGATGTTCCTGCACATGAAGATGTTCCTACACAGCAGCCATTGAGGATGTTCCTACACAGCAGCCAATGAAAATGTTCCTACACAGCAGCCAGATTGTGACATCACAGAGCATCCCTGTGATGTCACAATCTGGCTGCTGTGTAAGAACATTTTCATTGGCTGCTGTGTAGGAACATCCTCAATGGCTGCTGTGTAGGAACATCTTCATTGGCTGCTGTGTAGGAACAGTCTCATTGGCTGCTGTGTCTATCTATCTATCTATCTATCTATATGTCTCTATCTCTATCTATCTATCTATCTATCTAGTGACTCTCAGGGCGGCGCGGCCCCCTTTTATACCCTTCCTGGACGATGAAGATGTTCCTGCACATGAAGATGTTCCTACACAGCAGCCATTGAGGATGTTCCTACACAGCAGCCAATGAAAATGTTCCTACACAGCAGCCAGATTGTGACATCACAGAGCATCCCTGTGATGTCACAATCTGGCTGCTGTGTAAGAACATTTTCATTGGCTGCTGTGTAGGAACATCCTCAATGGCTGCTGTGTAGGAACATCTTCATTGGCTGCTGTGTAGGAACAGTCTCATTGGCTGCTGTGTCTATCTATCTATCTATCTATCTATCTATCTATCTATCTATCTATCTATCTATCTATCTATCTGTCTCTATCTCTATCTATCTATCTAGTGACTCTCAGGGCGGCGCGGCCCCCTTTTATACCCTTCCTGGACGATGAAGATGTTCCTGCACATGAAGATGTTCCTACACAGCAGCCATTGAGGATGTTCCTACACAGCAGCCAATGAAAATGTTCCTACACAGCAGCCAGATTGTGACATCACAGAGCATCCCTGTGATGTCACAATCTGGCTGCTGTGTAAGAACATTTTCATTGGCTGCTGTGTAGGAACATCCTCAATGGCTGCTGTGTAGGAACATCTTCATTGGCTGCTGTGTAGGAACAGTCTCATTGGCTGCTGTGTCTATCTATCTATCTATCTATCTATCTATCTATCTATATGTCTCTATCTCTATCTATCTATCTAGTGACTCTCAGGGCGGCGCCGCCCCCTTTTATACCCTTCCTGGACGATGAAGATGTTCCTGCACATGAAGATGTTCCTACACAGCAGCCATTGAGGATGTTCCTACACAGCAGCCAATGAAAATGTTCCTACACAGCAGCCAGATTGTGACATCACAGAGCATCCCTGTGATGTCACAATCTGGCTGCTGTGTAAGAACATTTTCATTGGCTGCTGTGTAGGAACATCCTCAATGGCTGCTGTGTAGGAACATCTTCATTGGCTGCTGTGTAGGAACAGTCTCATTGGCTGCTGTGTCTATCTATCTATCTATCTATCTATCTATCTATCTATCTATCTATCTATCTATCTATCTATCTATATGTCTCTATCTCTATCTATCTATCTATCTAGTGACTCTCAGGGCGGCGCGGCCCCCTTTTATACCCTTCCTGGACGATGAAGATGTTCCTGCACATGAAGATGTTCCTACACAGCAGCCATTGAGGATGTTCCTACACAGCAGCCAATGAAAATGTTCCTACACAGCAGCCAGATTGTGACATCACAGAGCATCCCTGTGATGTCACAATCTGGCTGCTGTGTAAGAACATTTTCATTGGCTGCTGTGTAGGAACATCCTCAATGGCTGCTGTGTAGGAACATCTTCATTGGCTGCTGTGTAGGAACAGTCTCATTGGCTGCTGTGTCTATCTATCTATCTATCTATCTATCTATCTATCTATCTATCTATCTATCTATCTATCTATCTATCTATCTATCTATCTATCTATCTATCTATATGTCTCTATCTCTATCTATCTATCTATCTAGTGACTCTCAGGGCGGCGCGGCCCCCTTTTATACCCTTCCTGGACGATGAAGATGTTCCTGCACATGAAGATGTTCCTACACAGCAGCCATTGAGGATGTTCCTACACAGCAGCCAATGAAAATGTTCCTACACAGCAGCCAGATTGTGACATCACAGAGCATCCCTGTGATGTCACAATCTGGCTGCTGTGTAAGAACATTTTCATTGGCTGCTGTGTAGGAACATCCTCAATGGCTGCTGTGTAGGAACATCTTCATTGGCTGCTGTGTAGGAACAGTCTCATTGGCTGCTGTGTCTATCTATCTATCTATCTATCTATCTATATGTCTCTATCTCTATCTATCTATCTAGTGACTCTCAGGGCGGCGCGGCCCCCTTTTATACCCTTCCTGGACGATGAAGATGTTCCTGCACATGAAGATGTTCCTACACAGCAGCCATTGAGGATGTTCCTACACAGCAGCCAATGAAAATGTTCCTACACAGCAGCCAGATTGTGACATCACAGAGCATCCCTGTGATGTCACAATCTGGCTGCTGTGTAAGAACATTTTCATTGGCTGCTGTGTAGGAACATCCTCAATGGCTGCTGTGTAGGAACATCTTCATTGGCTGCTGTGTAGGAACAGTCTCATTGGCTGCTGTGTGTGTCTATCTATCTATCTATCTATCTATCTATCTATCTATCTATCTATCTATATGTCTCTATCTCTATCTATCTATCTAGTGACTCTCAGGGCGGCGCGGCCCCCTTTTATACCCTTCCTGGACGATGAAGATGTTCCTGCACATGAAGATGTTCCTACACAGCAGCCATTGAGGATGTTCCTACACAGCAGCCAATGAAAATGTTCCTACACAGCAGCCAGATTGTGACATCACAGAGCATCCCTGTGATGTCACAATCTGGCTGCTGTGTAAGAACATTTTCATTGGCTGCTGTGTAGGAACATCCTCAATGGCTGCTGTGTAGGAACATCTTCATTGGCTGCTGTGTAGGAACAGTCTCATTGGCTGCTGTGTCTATCTATCTATCTATCTATCTATCTATATGTCTCTATCTCTATCTATCTATCTAGTGACTCTCAGGGCTGCGCGGCCCCCTTTTATACCCTTCCTGGACGATGAAGATGTTCCTGCACATGAAGATGTTCCTACACAGCAGCCATTGAGGATGTTCCTACACAGCAGCCAATGAAAATGTTCCTACACAGCAGCCAGATTGTGACATCACAGAGCATCCCTGTGATGTCACAATCTGGCTGCTGTGTAAGAACATTTTCATTGGCTGCTGTGTAGGAACATCCTCAATGGCTGCTATGTAGGAACATCTTCATTGGCTGCTGTGTAGGAACAGTCTCATTGGCTGCTGTGTCTATCTATCTATCTATCTATCTATCTATCTATCTATCTATCTATCTATCTATCTATCTATCTATCTATCTATCTATCTATCTATCTATCTATCCATCTATCTATCTATCTATCTATCTATATATCTATCTATCTATCTATCTATATGTCTCTTTCTCTATCTATCTATCTAGTGACTCTCAGGGCGGCGCGGCCCCCTTTTATACCCTTCCTGGACGATGAAGATGTTCCTGCACATGAAGATGTTCCTACACAGCAGCCATTGAGGATGTTCCTACACAGCAGCCAATGAAAATGTTCCTACACAGCAGCCAGATTGTGACATCACAGAGCATCCCTGTGATGTCACAATCTGGCTGCTGTGTAAGAACATTTTCATTGGCTGCTGTGTAGGAACAGTCTCATTGGCTGCTGTGTCTATCTATCTATCTATCTATCTATCTATCTATCTATATGTCTCTATCTCTATCTATCTATCTATCTAGTGACTCTCAGGGCGGCGTGGCCCCCTTTTATACCCTTCCTGGACGATGAAGATGTTCCTGCACATGAAGATGTTCCTACACAGCAGCCATTGAGGATGTTCCTACACAGCAGCCAATGAAAATGTTCCTACACAGCAGCCAGATTGTGACATCACAGAGCATCCCTGTGATGTCACAATCTGGCTGCTGTGTAAGAACATTTTCATTGGCTGCTGTGTAGGAACATCCTCAATGGCTGCTGTGTAGGAACATCTTCATTGGCTGCTGTGTAGGAACAGTCTCATTGGCTGCTGTGTCTATCTATCTATCTATCTATCTATCTATCTATATGTCTCTATCTCTATCTATCTATCTATCTAGTGACTCTCAGGGCGGCGCGGCCCCCTTTTATACCCTTCCTGGACGATGAAGATGTTCCTGCACATGAAGATGTTCCTACACAGCAGCCATTGAGGATGTTCCTACACAGCAGCCAATGAAAATGTTCCTACACAGCAGCCAGATTGTGACATCACAGAGCATCCCTGTGATGTCACAATCTGGCTGCTGTGTAAGAACATTTTCATTGGCTGCTGTGTAGGAACATCCTCAATGGCTGCTGTGTAGGAACATCTTCATTGGCTGCTGTGTAGGAACAGTCTCATTGGCTGCTGTGTCTATCTATCTATCTATCTATCTATCTATCTATCTATCTATCTATATGTCTCTATCTCTATCTATCTATCTATCTAGTGACTCTCAGGGCGGCGCGGCCCCCTTTTATACCCTTCCTGGACGATGAAGATGTTCCTGCACATGAAGATGTTCCTACACAGCAGCCATTGAGGATGTTCCTACACAGCAGCCAATGAAAATGTTCCTACACAGCAGCCAGATTGTGACATCACAGAGCATCCCTGTGATGTCACAATCTGGCTGCTGTGTAAGAACATTTTCATTGGCTGCTGTGTAGGAACATCCTCAATGGCTGCTGTGTAGGAACATCTTCATTGGCTGCTGTGTAGGAACAGTCTCATTGGCTGCTGTGTCTATCTATCTATCTATCTATCTATCTATCTATATGTCTCTATCTCTATCTATCTATCTAGTGACTCTCAGGGCGGCGCGGCCCCCTTTTATACCCTTCCTGGACGATGAAGATGTTCCTGCACATGAAGATGTTCCTACACAGCAGCCATTGAGGATGTTCCTACACAGCAGCCAATGAAAATGTTCCTACACAGCAGCCAGATTGTGACATCACAGAGCATCCCTGTGATGTCACAATCTGGCTGCTGTGTAAGAACATTTTCATTGGCTGCTGTGTAGGAACATCCTCAATGGCTGCTGTGTAGGAACATCTTCATTGGCTGCTGTGTAGGAACAGTCTCATTGGCTGCTGTGTCTATCTATCTATCTATCTATCTATCTATCTATCTATCTATATGTCTCTATCTCTATCTATCTATCTAGTGACTCTCAGGGCGGCGCGGCCCCCTTTTATACCCTTCCTGGACGATGAAGATGTTCCTGCACATGAAGATGTTCCTACACAGCAGCCATTGAGGATGTTCCTACACAGCAGCCAATGAAAATGTTCCTACACAGCAGCCAGATTGTGACATCACAGAGCATCCCTGTGATGTCACAATCTGGCTGCTGTGTAAGAACATTTTCATTGGCTGCTGTGTAGGAACATCCTCAATGGCTGCTGTGTAGGAACATCTTCATTGGCTGCTGTGTAGGAACAGTCTCATTGGCTGCTGTGTCTATCTATCTATCTATCTATATATCTATCTATATGTCTCTATCTCTATCTATCTATCTAGTGACTCTCAGGGCTGCGCGGCCCCCTTTTATACCCTTCCTGGACGATGAAGATGTTCCTGCACATGAAGATGTTCCTACACAGCAGCCATTGAGGATGTTCCTACACAGCAGCCAATGAAAATGTTCCTACACAGCAGCCAGATTGTGACATCACAGAGCATCCCTGTGATGTCACAATCTGGCTGCTGTGTAAGAACATTTTCATTGGCTGCTGTGTAGGAACATCCTCAATGGCTGCTATGTAGGAACATCTTCATTGGCTGCTGTGTAGGAACAGTCTCATTGGCTGCTGTATCTATCTATCTATCTATCTATCTATCTATCTATCTATCTATATATCTATCTATCTATCTATCTATCTATATGTCTCTATCGCTATCTATCTATCTATCTAGTGACTCTCAGGGCGGCGCGGCCCCCTTTTATACCCTTCCTGGACGATGAAGATGTTCCTGCACATGAAGATGTTCCTACACAGCAGCCATTGAGGATGTTCCTACACAGCAGCCAATGAAAATGTTCCTACACAGCAGCCAGAGTGTGACATCACAGAGCATCCCTGTGATGTCACAATCTGGCTGCTGTGTAAGAACATTTTCATTGGCTGCTGTGTAGGAACATCCTCAATGGCTGCTATGTAGGAACATCTTCATTGGCTGCTGTGTAGGAACAGTCTCATTGGCTGCTGTGTCTATCTATCAATCTATCTATCTATCTATCTATCTATCTATCTATCTATCTATATGTCTATCTATCTATCTATCTATCTATCTATATGTCTCTATCTCTATCTATCTATCTATCTAGTGACTCTCAGGGCGGCGCGGCCCCCTTTTATACCCTTCCTGGACGATGAAGATGTTCCTGCACATGAAGATGTTCCTACACAGCAGCCATTGAGGATGTTCCTACACAGCAGCCAATGAAAATGTTCCTACACAGCAGCCAGATTGTGACATCACAGAGCATCCCTGTGATGTCACAATCTGGCTGCTGTGTAAGAACATTTTCATTGGCTGCTGTGTAGGAACATCCTCAATGGCTGCTGTGTAGGAACATCTTCATTGGCTGCTGTGTAGGAACAGTCTCATTGGCTGCTGTGTCTATCTATCTATCTATCTATCTATCTATCTATCTGTCTCTATCTCTATCTATCTATCTAGTGACTCTAAGGGCGGCGCGGCCCCCTTTTATACCCTTCCTGGACGATGAAGATGTTCCTGCACATGAAGATGTTCCTACACAGCAGCCATTGAGGATGTTCCTACACAGCAGCCAATGAAAATGTTCCTACACAGCAGCCAGATTGTGACATCACAGAGCATCCCTGTGATGTCACAATCTGGCTGCTGTGTAAGAACATTTTCATTGGCTGCTGTGTAGGAACATCCTCAATGGCTGCTGTGTAGGAACATCTTCATTGGCTGCTGTGTAGGAACAGTCTCATTGGCTGCTGTGTCTATCTATCTATCTATCTATCTATCTATCTATCTATCTATCTATATGTCTCTATCTCTATCTATCTATCTAGTGACTCTCAGGGCGGCGCGGCCCCCTTTTATACCCTTCCTGGACGATGAAGATGTTCCTGCACATGAAGATGTTCCTACACAGCAGCCATTGAGGATGTTCCTACACAGCAGCCAATGAAAATGTCCCTACACAGCAGCCAGATTGTGACATCACAGAGCATCCCTGTGATGTCACAATCTGGCTGCTGTGTAAGAACATTTTCATTGGCTGCTGTGTAGGAACATCTTCAATGGCTGCTGTGTAGGAACATCTTCATTGGCTGCTGTGTAGGAACAGTCTCATTGGCTGCTGTGTCTATCTATCTATCTATCTATCTATCTATCTATCTATATGTCTCTATCTCTATCTATCTATCTAGTGACTCTCAGGGCGGCGCGGCCCCCTTTTATACCCTTCCTGGACGATGAAGATGTTCCTGCACATGAAGATGTTCCTACACAGCAGCCATTGAGGATGTTCCTACACAGCAGCCAATGAAAATGTTCCTACACAGCAGCCAGATTGTGACATCACAGAGCATCCCTGTGATGTCACAATCTGGCTGCTGTGTAAGAACATTTTCATTGGCTGCTGTGTAGGAACATCCTCAATGGCTGCTATGTAGGAACATCTTCATTGGCTGCTGTGTAGGAACAGTCTCATTGGCTGCTGTGTCTATCTATCTATCTATCTATCTATCTATCTATCTATCCATCTATATATATATCTATCTATCTATCTATCTATCTATATGTCTCTTTCTCTATCTATCTATCTAGTGACTCTCAGGGCGGCGCGGCCCCCTTTTATACCCTTCCTGGACGATGAAGATGTTCCTGCACATGAAGATGTTCCTACACAGCAGCCATTGAGGATGTTCCTACACAGCAGCCAATGAAAATGTTCCTACACAGCAGCCAGATTGTGACATCACAGAGCATCCCTGTGATGTCACAATCTGGCTGCTGTGTAAGAACATTTTCATTGGCTGCTGTGTAGGAACATCCTCAATGGCTGCTGTGTAGGAACATCTTCATTGGCTGCTGTGTAGGAACAGTCTCATTGGCTGCTGTGTCTATCTATCTATCTATCTATCTATCTATCTATATATCTATCTATATGTCTCTATCTCTATCTATCTATCTAGTGACTCTCAGGGCTGCGCGGCCCCCTTTTATACCCTTCCTGGACGATGAAGATGTTCCTGCACATGAAGATGTTCCTACACAGCAGCCATTGAGGATGTTCCTACACAGCAGCCAATGAAAATGTTCCTACACAGCAGCCAGATTGTGACATCACAGAGCATCCCTGTGATGTCACAATCTGGCTGCTGTGTAAGAACATTTTCATTGGCTGCTGTGTAGGAACATCCTCAATGGCTGCTATGTAGGAACATCTTCATTGGCTGCTGTGTAGGAACAGTCTCATTGGCTGCTGTATCTATCTATCTATCTATCTATCTATCTATCTATCTATCTATCTATCTATCTATCTATCTATCTATCTATATATCTATCTATCTATCTATCTATCTATCTATATGTCTCTATCGCTATCTATCTATCTATCTAGTGACTCTCAGGGCGGCGCGGCCCCCTTTTATACCCTTCCTGGACGATGAAGATGTTCCTGCACATGAAGATGTTCCTACACAGCAGCCATTGAGGATGTTCCTACACAGCAGCCAATGAAAATGTTCCTACACAGCAGCCAGAGTGTGACATCACAGAGCATCCCTGTGATGTCACAATCTGGCTGCTGTGTAAGAACATTTTCATTGGCTGCTGTGTAGGAACATCCTCAATGGCTGCTATGTAGGAACATCTTCATTGGCTGCTGTGTAGGAACAGTCTCATTGGCTGCTGTGTCTATCTATCAATCTATCTATCTATCTATCTATCTATCTATCTATCTATCTATCTATCTATCTATCTATCTATCTATATGTCTATCTATCTATCTATCTATCTATCTATCTATCTATCTATCTATCTATCTATCTATCTATCTATATGTCTCTATCTCTATCTATTTATCTATCTAGTGACTCTCAGGGCGGTGCGGCCCCCTTTTATACCCTTCCTGGACGATGAAGATGTTCCTGCACATGAAGATGTTCCTACACAGCAGCCATTGAGGATGTTCCTACACAGCAGCCAATGAAAATGTTCCTACACAGCAGCCAGATTGTGACATCACAGAGCATCCCTGTGATGTCACAATCTGG
This sequence comes from Borostomias antarcticus, assembly GCF_949987555.1. Taxonomy (NCBI): domain Eukaryota; kingdom Metazoa; phylum Chordata; class Actinopteri; order Stomiiformes; family Stomiidae; genus Borostomias; species Borostomias antarcticus. Next base: position 613,011 of record NW_028176124.1, read on the forward strand.
CTGCTGTGTAAGAACATTTTCATTGGCTGCTGTGTAGGAACATCCTCAATGGCTGCTGTGTAGGAACATCTTCATTGGCTGCTGTGTAGGAACAGTCTCATTGGCTGCTGTATCTATCTATCTATCTATCTATCTATCTATCTATCTATCTATCTATCTATCTATCTATCTATATGTCTCTATCTCTATCTATCTATCTATCTATCTAGTGACTCTCAGGGCGGCGCGGCCCCCTTTTATACCCTTCCTGGACGATGAAGATGTTCCTGCACATGAAGATGTTCCTACACAGCAGCCATTGAGGATGTTCCTACACAGCAGCCAATGAAAATGTTCCTACACAGCAGCCAGATTGTGACATCACAGAGCATCCCTGTGATGTCACAATCTGGCTGCTGTGTAAGAACATTTTCATTGGCTGCTGTGTAGGAACATCCTCAATGGCTGCTGTGTAGGAACATCTTCATTGGCTGCTGTGTAGGAACAGTCTCATTGGCTGCTGTGTCTATCTATCTATCTATCTATCTATCTATCTATCTATCTATATCTCTATCTATCTATCTAGTGACTCTCAGGGCGGCGCGGCCCCCTTTTATACCCTTCCTGGACGATGAAGATGTTCCTGCACATGAAGATGTTCCTACACAGCAGCCATTGAGGATGTTCCTACACAGCAGCCAATGAAAATGTTCCTACACAGCAGCCAGATTGTGACATCACAGAGCATCCCTGTGATGTCACAATCTGGCTGCTGTGTAAGAACATTTTCATTGGCTGCTGTGTAGGAACATCCTCAATGGCTGCTGTGTAGGAACATCTTCATTGGCTGCTGTGTAGGAACAGTCTCATTGGCTGCTGTGTCTATCTATCTATCTATCTATCTATATGTCTCTATCTCTATCTATCTATCTATCTATCTAGTGACTCTCAGGGCGGCGCGGCCCCCTTTTATACCCTTCCTGGACGATGAAGATGTTCCTGCACATGAAGATGTTCCTACACAGCAGCCATTGAGGATGTTCCTACACAGCAGCCAATGAAAATGTTCCTACACAGCAGCCAGATTGTGACATCACAGAGCATCCCTGTGATGTCACAATCTGGCTGCTGTGTAAGAACATTTTCATTGGCTGCTGTGTAGGAACATCCTCAATGGCTGCTGTGTAGGAACATCTTCATTGGCTGCTGTGTAGGAACAGTCTCATTGGCTGCTGTGTCTATCTATCTATCTATCTATCTATCTATCTATCTATCTATCTATCTATCTATCTATCTATCTATCTATCTATCTGTCTCTATCTCTATCTATCTATCTAGTGACTCTCAGGGCGGCGCGGCCCCCTTTTATACCCTTCCTGGACGATGAAGATGTTCCTGCACATGAAGATGTTCCTACACAGCAGCCATTGAGGATGTTCCTACACAGCAGCCAATGAAAATGTTCCTACACAGCAGCCAGATTGTGACATCACAGAGCATCCCTGTGATGTCACAATCTGGCTGCTGTGTAAGAACATTTTCATTGGCTGCTGTGTAGGAACATCCTCAATGGCTGCTGTGTAGGAACATCTTCATTGGCTGCTGTGTAGGAACAGTCTCATTGGCTGCTGTGTCTATCTATCTATCTATCTATCTATCTATCTATCTATCTATCTATCTATATGTCTCTATCTCTATCTATCTATCTAGTGACTCTCAGGGCGGCGCCGCCCCCTTTTATACCCTTCCTGGACGATGAAGATGTTCCTGCACATGAAGATGTTCCTACACAGCAGCCATTGAGGATGTTCCTACACAGCAGCCAATGAAAATGTTCCTACACAGCAGCCAGATTGTGACATCACAGAGCATCCCTGTGATGTCACAATCTGGCTGCTGTGTAAGAACATTTTCATTGGCTGCTGTGTAGGAACATCCTCAATGGCTGCTGTGTAGGAACATCTTCATTGGCTGCTGTGTAGGAACAGTCTCATTGGCTGCTGTGTCTATCTATCTATCTATCTATCTATCTATCTATCTATATGTCTCTATCTCTATCTATCTATCTATCTAGTGACTCTCAGGGCGGCGCGGCCCCCTTTTATACCCTTCCTGGACGATGAAGATGTTCCTGCACATGAAGATGTTCCTACACAGCAGCCATTGAGGATGTTCCTACACAGCAGCCAATGAAAATGTTCCTACACAGCAGCCAGATTGTGACATCACAGAGCATCCCTGTGATGTCACAATCTGGCTGCTGTGTAAGAACATTTTCATTGGCTGCTGTGTAGGAACATCCTCAATGGCTGCTGTGTAGGAACATCTTCATTGGCTGCTGTGTAGGAACAGTCTCATTGGCTGCTGTGTCTATCTATCTATCTATCTATCTATCTATCTATCTATCTATATGTCTCTATCTCTATCTATCTATCTATCTAGTGACTCTCAGGGCGGCGCGGCCCCCTTTTATACCCTTCCTGGACGATGAAGATGTTCCTGCACATGAAGATGTTCCTACACAGCAGCCATTGAGGATGTTCCTACACAGCAGCCAATGAAAATGTTCCTACACAGCAGCCAGATTGTGACATCACAGAGCATCCCTGTGATGTCACAATCTGGCTGCTGTGTAAGAACATTTTCATTGGCTGCTGTGTAGGAACATCCTCAATGGCTGCTGTGTAGGAACATCTTCATTGGCTGCTGTGTAGGAACAGTCTCATTGGCTGCTGTGTCTATCTATCTATCTATCTATCTATCTATATGTCTCTATCTCTATCTATCTATCTAGTGACTCTCAGGGCGGCGCGGCCCCCTTTTATACCCTTCCTGGACGATGAAGATGTTCCTGCACATGAAGATGTTCCTACACAGCAGCCATTGAGGATGTTCCTACACAGCAGCCAATGAAAATGTTCCTACACAGCAGCCAGATTGTGACATCACAGAGCATCCCTGTGATGTCACAATCTGGCTGCTGTGTAAGAACATTTTCATTGGCTGCTGTGTAGGAACATCCTCAATGGCTGCTGTGTAGGAACATCTTCATTGGCTGCTGTGTAGGAACAGTCTCATTGGCTGCTGTGTGTGTCTATCTATCTATCTATCTATCTATCTATCTATCTATCTATATGTCTCTATCTCTATCTATCTATCTAGTGACTCTCAGGGCGGCGCGGCCCCCTTTTATACCCTTCCTGGACGATGAAGATGTTCCTGCACATGAAGATGTTCCTACACAGCAGCCATTGAGGATGTTCCTACACAGCAGCCAATGAAAATGTTCCTACACAGCAGCCAGATTGTGACATCACAGAGCATCCCTGTGATGTCACAATCTGGCTGCTGTGTAAGAACATTTTCATTGGCTGCTGTGTAGGAACATCCTCAATGGCTGCTGTGTAGGAACATCTTCATTGGCTGCTGTGTAGGAACAGTCTCATTGGCTGCTGTGTCTATCTATCTATCTATCTATCTATCTATCTATCTATATGTCTCTATCTCTATCTATCTATCTAGTGACTCTCAGGGCTGCGCGGCCCCCTTTTATACCCTTCCTGGACGATGAAGATGTTCCTGCACATGAAGATGTTCCTACACAGCAGCCATTGAGGATGTTCCTACACAGCAGCCAATGAAAATGTTCCTACACAGCAGCCAGATTGTGACATCACAGAGCATCCCTGTGATGTCACAATCTGGCTGCTGTGTAAGAACATTTTCATTGGCTGCTGTGTAGGAACATCCTCAATGGCTGCTATGTAGGAACATCTTCATTGGCTGCTGTGTAGGAACAGTCTCATTGGCTGCTGTGTCTATCTATCTATCTATCTATCTATCTATCTATCTATCTATCTATCTATCTATCTATATATATATCTATCTATCTATCTATCTATATGTCTCTTTCTCTATCTATCTATCTAGTGACTCTCAGGGCGGCGCGGCCCCCTTTTATACCCTTCCTGGACGATGAAGATGTTCCTGCACATGAAGATGTTCCTACACAGCAGCCATTGAGGATGTTCCTACACAGCAGCCAATGAAAATGTTCCTACACAGCAGCCAGATTGTGACATCACAGAGCATCCCTGTGATGTCACAATCTGGCTGCTGTGTAAGAACATTTTCATTGGCTGCTGTGTAGGAACAGTCTCATTGGCTGCTGTGTCTATCTATCTATCTATCTATCTATCTATCTATATGTCTCTATCTCTATCTATCTATCTATCTAGTGACTCTCAGGGCGGCGTGGCCCCCTTTTATACCCTTCCTGGACGATGAAGATGTTCCTGCACATGAAGATGTTCCTACACAGCAGCCATTGAGGATGTTCCTACACAGCAGCCAATGAAAATGTTCCTACACAGCAGCCAGATTGTGACATCACAGAGCATCCCTGTGATGTCACAATCTGGCTGCTGTGTAAGAACATTTTCATTGGCTGCTGTGTAGGAACATCCTCAATGGCTGCTGTGTAGGAACATCTTCATTGGCTGCTGTGTAGG